>NW_009929888.1:38142-115401 GCF_000696875.1 Nestor notabilis | reverse complement strand
CTCTTCCCACTGAGGCCAGCTGTTGACCACCCTGCTTGTGGGTGACACCAAGTTCTGAACTGTTGTCTGTTACCTAAAAAGCACAGTTTCTGAGTCAGAGCCAGCAGCCCACATTCAGCCAAGGTGCTACAGAATGTGCCTGCACGTGAGCTGCAGTGTAAAGCTCATTAATTTTAATAGGTATTGTGAACTTAAACCGTACACAGACTTTAAAGCAAAACACTTGAACAGGCAGGAGCAAGTGTTTTCCCTGCATGTTACAAATGCTCAGAGGTGCAGGTCATGGGCATGGTGCATGAGCACTGCACACGCGTAATGACACCATACACCAGCGTAGCAGCACTGCAGAGGGGAGTGAGCCTGCCAGGGCTCCCCGGGGCTCTGCTGTTGTTTAAGGCAATCAGGTGTATGCTGCAGATGAGAACAAGTAAGAGCTGAAAACCAGAGGTTTTGGTTCTGTGCGGTGCCTTTTCTGAATTAACATAAGAATTTTCATGGAGATTAAAATAATTTTCGGTTTCGTTTCACGCACCTGCAATTTAGAGATAAATCTTTCTGAGTTTTTCTTACTGGGTTATTGACTGGGCAGATCTCTCTTTGGTTTCCAAGGGAATTTTGACCCGTAAGGAAAAAACTCTTAAAAAGGGCTTTTGCTCTTCCCAGCCTCTGTCTCCCCTCAGCCTGCCTGTGTATGTTGTACTTGCTAGAGAGCGAACTGGCGCAAGCGAAGGAAATTGTATTGCCACATTGCCAGGCTGCTGAACAAGTCTATCCCCATCTGCAAAGCCAGTTTTGTATGGGTGCTGCGTGGCTGGGGTCACACAAGTCCATCCAGCACTTTGGTAAGCTCTGGGGAAAGTGTGAAGCGTTTTGTTTCTTCGGGCAGACGTCTGTTGCTGCTAGGACACATCCAGCACAGCTCCTGTGGGGCAGAGCACGGTGGGTGGAGGTGAGGAACTGTTTCCTCTTGCAGACTGGCCAGAGCGACTATGGCAGGAGTCACACTGATCCTAGGTCTGTGAGTACCAGGGTATGACCTGTGCCAGAGGAGGGGTGCGTGGCTTGGCCTTTATGGAAGATAAAACCAATCTGTAACAGGGATGTAATTACAGCTGGGCATGAGGATTCTAGATACCATGTTTCTAGCTTTCACTAATGGGAAAAAGTCCTGGATTTAGGGTCTGGCAGAGACCATGAAGCTCAACATAATAGCAGATTTACCCATGTTACTCAGAGCTGTTGTTGCACAGCTGGAGTGTTGGCTTTGGTGGTAAAGGAGAATAGTCCCTGTAACCCTGACCCTTCACTGAAGTGACCTGGGGATACGGGAGGGAAGGAGTTTATATGGAAACTGATTTTTCAGATGTCCCTGTGTCCACTTCTCCAGGATCTCCTACTAGCTGGCATGTAGGGATACACATGAGAGCTAAGCTATCTGCTGTGATGAAGGTGTTTACTACTTCCTGGACTTCTTCACCACTGCCCTGCCCAGCACAGCACTGCCCAGGCACTGCCTGCAGGCTCTGGAGAGGAAAGCAGAGTTTACGCTTTGGGAGTACAAATCTTACTGTAATTGAGTGCTGAGATTGGGCCCTGTTGATGTCTGACTTACTAGTGTGTTTACTTGGAATATTTGATGAAACATACAGGAAAATACTGTGTAGATAGTCTTTCATGAACACATTTGGGGAAATTATTGTTTCTCCATATACATTTACAGCCTGGATTGTGTAGAGTTCTAGGCATAAATGGGTATTACAGCATCTAGGAAGGGGCAGACCAAGCTAGTTGTGGAGTGGAGAGGGTATCAAATCAACTCTTGTCTGACTTACAGAAATAAAATTATGGCTATGGTGCTATGCCTGGCACAGGCTTTTCAAAAAGTCTGAATCTGAGAAAACTTCACATTCCTCTTCAGATACTAGCTTGCTCAGCCCAGATAGTGGAAGGGAAGAACAGGTACCTCCATGCAGCCTGGCAGTGGTTAGGAGGAATGTCACTTACAGCCTCCGAGAGGAGTCCAGAAGATGAAGACTGAACAGTGTCTCCAGTGCAAAACTCAGTTGACCCTCTCTCATTTTCCTGCTCTTCCCTTTCTTCTTCTGCAATGGTAACACGACTGTAGCTGACTTACACTTACCACATTAGTAATTCCCACCCTTCTTGAAGACTAGCCTGGTTTATTAAAACTCACACAGAAATGCTGATAGAGAGACCAAAAATTCAACCTTTTATTTTATTTTATTTTTTTTTTTTTGTGTTTACCACTCTAGCAGATTCTGAGGTTAGTTGGTCAAGTACTTTGTCATTTCGTTCCTTGCTACTTTTGCTTACTACTCGCCTGACAGGGCACTTTGGTGCCAGCAGCACGATTTACATATTTTTCAGCAGTCATCTTCAGGGTGTTAACATGAAAAGCATTAGCAGCATACTCTGAGAAACCACTCCCATGGGATATGTGGAAGCAACCTGTCTCCTCCTTTTATGTGCTGCTAGTGGAGGCTGTTTGCTGCCAATGTAAAGTACTTCACCTGTGCTCAGGTTCACAGTTGTAGCAGCTTTACACTTAAAGCGAAGGGGAATCTCTTTTCTTCATGCACTGTGTGTCTAGCTCACTCATCATAGGGAAAGGAGTTATGTAAAGATGTGGATTTGGTAGCTTTGTGCTGGAAATCATGTCCTGGGGTCACAGCTAACCACTGGACCAGTGGAGCAGATGGGGTACAGATGAGGTTACCTCTTCATATTTGGCCTTTGAATACATATTTGTATTGAATACATATATGTATAAGGCCATATGTATATGCAGTAATACATATACATATACGTCTACATATTTGGCCTTTGGTGTGTTTGTCTTCTGGTTTATAAAGACCCTTGCAATGGTAAGTAGACCAAGTCTGCTTGGGGGATATTTCACGAACTACTTAGGCAGTTTATAAAACAGATTCCCTAGATTATGAAGCAAGGTGGTATCTGTTTTGTAGGGAACATGTTATGGAATGAATTCGTCTCTAGGCCTAACTTGATTGTTTTAATGATCCCACTGATGGCTGTCGTAGGTGTTGTTCTGTGTATATATTGTGACCTGCATGATTGTGATCATTTATGAAATCTAAGATTTAAAAATACATTGGACCTTATTAATTCCTTGCCTACTTTCATTGAAATAAATAGATGTGGTTTGGATATTGGCACGTTGGGCCAAACCTCTCTTCCAGTGAAGTCAATGAGGTTTTACCATAAGATTAAATGGAAACAAAGTAAGCCCTATTCTTTTAGAAAATTGGCCTAATAATACACACTAGTGTAACCCTGTTGACCTCTGTGGAGTTATACCAGGGATGTATACTGATGTGATGTGTGGAGATGAGTTAGGAGAACCTGAACATTGTAGTAAGACACTTCTGCTAGGTATCTACAGTACTCAGTCTCAAAACAACAGGCAAATGAAGACAAAGCATCGTGCACTTACAGATATAGCACATATCTTTCCTGATCAGATGGCCTTCCCAAACAGGTGACTGCTGTTTTTGAAGGAGTTACTTCAAATTTGTACCTGTGTAACTGAAATCAGAATTAAACTATTCATGCGTTAATAAAATCTTTAAGAACAAAGTGCATTTTTAAGTAGGAGAAATATGCAGGCATGCAAGCACACAATTCACATGTGAAAGCATGAGGGATGCTAGATTCCTCAAGCACAGAATAACAGGATGTTGTGGAGGATGTAGCTTAAGCAGGTTGTGCTCCATGCTGGTGCTAGCCACGTGAACTTGGCCAAGTTTCCCTGGTACACAAAACGTAATAAATTGATGAGTATCCCTAGTCCTTCCTTCACATAAGCTTGTTGCCTTGTGCTGTATTGACATTAAACATATCATCTGGTGACTGAAACAGGTAAGTACTGTCAGTCACTCTCATCCCTGGTATAACTCCATTGATACAGAGTTACCCCAGGCTGGTGGCTCTCCTAAAGCCAATTTGATGCCTGGGAGAAGCTGCAGAGCTAGAATTAAACTCCAGAGTTATAAACTCCTCTCCATGCTCTGTCCACCAGCCTGCCTACTCCTTCGCCTCATCTGCTGTGATTAGCATGTAATTCAATTTTTTGATGCTTAAAAAAGAAATTACAATCTAGAAACATTTTAGAGGGATGTGGGTTTTTTTCTACCTGATCTACTCTCACTGGAAACTCCAGGCAGGATGGTTGTTAGCTTTGCATGTGTGCACGATTGCATTCCTTATTGATACAGTCACTGTGATGACTGTCTGCCTGTCAGAGCTGGGCACCAGGACAGAGGCTGAGTAGAGGTATTCCAGTGTTCACCTGTACTTTCTCAGTTTCATTCTACTGTAGTATGGTATGCATTCAAAGCCTAAAATTGCTACTTTTTATCTGCTGAGGACCACAAAAAGCAAAACCTGAAAGGAGTCCTGCCTGTGGATGCTTGGAAGCTATTATGCAGCAATTGCATTGTTACTGTTGGTCAGACTCAGAAGGGATCAGTTGGCAAGCATTGGAAACTGAGATTTGCACTGTAAAGCTGAACGCTGAAGGAATCCCAGTCCAAAGGGCAGGCTCCCATTACGCCTGTCTTCTAATGGAGTGCAGATGCTAGCAGTGCTGCAGGTAATCTGTTTAGATCTGGTAGACACTTTTGAAGCAGCAAATTTCTCTCTCTTGAGAAAGCGGACAATGAAAACCAGGGACTAGGGGCTCTTTTTAACCTCTCTGGTGTCATACTGTGTTATGACAGCAAGTTGTACCAGGACAATTTACACCAAAGGCTGCAGTTTTGGCATTTGGGGAATGTGATACAACGTTGCAAAACTTACAATTAGGACAAATTTGGCTAGTGCAACTCCGTAAGAACCCGTGGATGACAATAGAGAAAGGGGGTCCTCTGCTTGTGCTGGGGTTGTCTGGGATGGAGAGAGGGCTGAATTTGGGCCAGAAGTACCTAATACAGCTGTTGACTGAGGAAAAGAATTCAATGACCACTTTTTAATCTTACAGGGGGAGCTGAGGGGAATCACACATGGGTTTGTAACCAGTTCCAAACATATTTCTGCTTCTGTTCACATGCAGTTGTATTCTGTTCTCAGGCATGAGTGTTAAAAGAGGCCTGCTTCTGCTTTGAATTAAATCAGAGTATGTTTTGGCCTTGATTTCATTGGGACTGGAATCAAATCCATGACCATAGTATTGTATTTAAGAATGAATCTCTCTCAGTCACATAAGAAAGCCAGGTTCAACTTTCAGTATCTCATCAGAATCCAACAGTTAATGGTTTTCTTACTATTTTAAAGTTTTTACCAAAGTTAATTCTGTTGGGCAAGTGTCCTCTCTGCAGCAGCTATATTGCTGTATCCTTCCCAGATCTGGGTTCCATCTCCATAGCCAGTAGACAGGGGCTCCCTCTTTTTGCTGGAATTTGGCCATGAAGCCAGGCTCTTCCCAGTGGACATGTCAGTGGGTCACTTCCTCTCTGCCCCTTCTCTCCAGCTTCAGTAAGACAAAAATATTGGAAATTCCTCTTTGCTTCTGCCTTGCATCTGCCAGCAGCTCAGGCTCACCAGCAAAAACTGTTACACTAGTCTTCCTACTTGCTGTGGGTATAGGGGATTTGGTGGTTGTTTTCCCTTCAAAATAGCTCTTCAACAAATCGTTCTTGGAGTGTTCAGTTTCTTTAAATGAACAGCCAGGAAAAGTATGTTGGGTACAGCTTAATAAAATGTAAGAATAAACAGGAGCATTATTCACTGATCATATCCAGAGAGGCTGGTATCATTCCCGTTCTCAGAATGGATGTGTCCCAGTGCAGCAGACGCCCGTGTGGGCACTGAGGGTGCTCATCCGAGGTGGTGCAGTGCTGCAGAGTCCCAGACAGCCTACATTGTGAATATGGAAATAAATAAAAGAACTGTAGAAAAATGAAAGAACTGTAGGAAAAAGCTGCTCAGCTTTCACATGTCTGGAATCAGAACTGAAGGGACGTGGCTCAAGCAGAATAAATATTCTAGCTGTTTACAGGAGCAGCAGGTTCCAGAGTGAATGTGTTAACTGTCACCATTTACACTTTATAAAAGATTGTGCAGCCCTTCAATATCCACCCCTCTTTCTCCTGCTGCGTATTAAAACACGGCGGTTTCACAGCACCCACACATGCAAAGGATGTAGAGGGACAGACCCGCACCCTGAAAGATAAATAAATGAGTTACATTTGAAATTTTCCCTGCCTTCAGCCAGTCCTAGTGGGAGTTTTGCTCTTTGCTTTTTCAATGAGCAAGGATTTAGCCTATTTATATTAAAATACAACTAGTATGTACATGTTTTTCAACTTTCCAGTTGTACAAGGGTGATGGTAATGGAAGTAATGTCCAGATCTAGTCAGATTTGCAAATCTTAGTAAAAATACTGTTAGCTTGCCCTTGATGTTGCAGCAACTATGAGCAGTAAGAGAGCTGGCATTTGGTGCAACTCTGTCCTCACCAGGGCCCTCAAAGTACCATGATTTAGAGGGAAAGGGATGGTTAAAGGAATAGCAAGAAAATGCTTGTATAGGCAGGAATGTTTTGTTTGAATTGTGCATCTTCTCAAGTGTTAACAACTTCATTCTGTTGAGTGCCCACAACTCCCACAGATTTTGAACTGAAATGTAGTTCTTGCAGGATTGGGACCTTTGGGAAACCAGTAACACTTCAGTAAACTAAGATGCTGGTTTAGAAGTTTGTTTAAATGAAAGAATTTTTGTTCTTGCATTGATTTTCATAGCCAAAATTTAGTTTAAATTCTCTGTTGAGAAAATGTGAAAGGTTAAGAATCCTTGCAGAGCTCAAGTCAGGCTAGCAGCAACAGTGGCAAAATAAAATCAGGATACTTTTGCAATACAAATTTGTATTATTATTTTTAATCTTCATGAACTATTTAGGCAAAAGTTCGGTTAGAATGAAGTAAAAGACGCAAGAAGAATAAAAGTAACCTGGACTTTATACCAGAAAAATTATGGTACTAGAAATCCAGCTTACCTGTGCTTCTTTAACTTTATATGTAAGTCAGTGATTTAAAATAGAGAGGGATTCCCAAAGAGGTAGGTATTACTGAGATTTTATGAGCTTCTGTGCAGTTACCTGGACTTAGGAGTATTTCACTGGAAGAATAATATTTAGCTCCTACTGTTAACAACTTCTGTATTTTGACAATTTATATTACATTGTAATATTATTTGGTTACTTTTGTTAAGAATATGCAAGTCAGCCAGACTCTGCCCTTCTTACTCTCCCAGAGCAGTTACTGCTTGTTAGGAATAGGGGTGGCAGAACTGGCCTGTCCTGAACTACTTTAACTGCAGCCTCTCCACTTCCTTTTGGGCTGCCTTGCATCTGCACACCTTCCAGGGTCAAAGCCTCTGTTCTGGTCATGGTTACTGCAAAACAGCTCAGCCAGACCAAATGAATGCAAACAGTATGGTTAAGCATCAAAAAATGATGGGGGGCTGTTTGTCACTGTCCCTGTTACAAAGAATAAACAAGCACATAGGGAACTTTTAATGGAGAAGTGCAAATTGTACCTGTATTTGAAAGTTACTGGTTTTAATTGTTAAGCAGACCAGAGGCATTTTGTGACTAATGACTTAAATAAATGTGGTGGGATGCTAGCGTGTGCAGTGATGAGTGCTGTTCTGTCCTCCTGTGTCTACTTACTCTGCCTATAAATGTGTTTATAGGCCAAATGCAGCGAAGGATTGTAATACAGAAATTGCCATACAAGAAACCTCAGTGAAGTCTTTTTATAGCTGTTAAAAATAACACACTGAAATAGACAAATGCTATTTTCATAAGGCAAAATAAAACCATTAGGCTGACAGAGAGCTGGATTCTGCCACTGTTACTGAGAGCTAAGCAGCATTTTGCTCTTGAGCTGTTGACTCCCTGTGAAATGGGTGGTAGAAGCCGAACCCTTGGGACAAACATGCTGCTGATAAATTTAGGATGAGTGGCCAGTGCTGATGGGCCTAATCCCACTATTGCAATGTGGTGAAGGGCTTAATGTTAATATCCTTGTAAATTTGGTGGGCATGAAAAGCCTGGAAAAGAAATCTCATGGGAGCCCCAATTCTCTTAGTCACTGCTCTGCTCGTTGCACTCCTCTTCCACCCTCAAGACCTGATGGGATGCTTGGCCACATGGATGCCGGATCAGGGCAGCTCTTGACTAGCAAGACAATTTTTTAATGCAGGAAAAGACACTGGCTTCTCTAGCTGGCACTAGTGCTCCCAATTTCTTGTCTTAACTGCTGATTTATGTATAGGCAATACTGTTTCTACAAATTAAAGATAAGTGTCATGTATTAAAATCTAAAAACACATACGTATTTCCATGAAATTATATATTACAGCCACCTGCCAAAGTGTTTTAAGTGTGGAGATAGGCTGTTAACAATAGGTGGAAAAGAAGGAACTGTAGGATCTCTTACCCTTACCATGAATGCATTGTGGTATTTCAGAAATAATTGGTAACTTCCACTTCAGTGGATTTTATTACTTGTTGCTTCAGTGGACTTTAATTGATAGTAACAGAGAACTGAAAACATACTTGTCCGTGCCTTTGTCTTAACTACAAAATCCATTGCATATTTAATTTTGCTTTTTAGTGATAGTATAAAGAACAGGGAAAAAGTCTTTTTAGAACTTCCTAAGACTGAGTCTGTGTGGTAGATTATCATATTCTTTATGGATTATTGACCTTTAAAAATACATGTTGACACTATATAGACTAGCTCTGATCTATTGCAAAAATAGATATTCCAGCCTGAGCTGCAAAATATGAAGTATTAAATCTAGGTAATAGATCCTGCAGTTCCTTCAGGTGCTTAATAGTTAATGAATGCAATATCCTTCAAAAACACTGCAAAGTGAGCATATGGCTAAAAAAAACTCCTATGGCATTCCAGGATCAGTACTGGAAGGCAGGAGCAGGAGGTTATAGGAATTGGAGGTGGATAAACCTTGTCCGTTACATTCCACATCCCTCTGCTGGGATCGGACCCTACTCTTTTTTTGTTCAAATTGAGAGAGGGGCTTTTGGGTTACAAGCTTTAGTATCTCCGTTTGGTTCTCATGGGGCAGTTTTGTACTTGAATATCTGAATACTTGAATGTATCACTTGTGCCATCAGGACTGAAGGGACAGGGCTGAGTGATGCCTGTACAGGGTGAGACAGTAGCTGGAGGACGCTGGACGTCTGAGGCTGCCCTGCTGAAATGTGGGTGCTCATCCCCATCCTGTAGGAGTGGTGGGAGAAGTATTTCGTCTGGGCTTGTTTATGCCAGAAACCCTCTTGGGAGCATCTCTCCGTGTCTTCAGGCACATGAACTGGTCCCAAAGCACACATGGTTGCTTGGATTTACCATGGTTTGCAGAGCAGCAGTTTATACTCCCAACTGAAGAATGAGACTCTTCCCCCATACACTTTCTCCCATCTCTGTACAAATAAAAGATTTGAAAGATGCTTAAACCAAAATTCTCCCCAACTGAAGCACCCTCCAAGCCAAGTGCATGCCTGGAGCAGTCTGAGATGGTCAAGATGTTAAACTGGATTAAAATGGGAGCTCTGGCAGAGCCGTAAGGCTGAAGCCCACACAGTTTCTGCAGCTTGTCATCTATGCACAGGCCTGTGCTGCAGACAGTGCCTCTCCTACATGCTACTTTCCTATAATTAGAGAAGGGCTTAAAACCACTGGTCAGGTAGTAGGGTGTGAAGGTATGGTATAACCATACAACAAACCTTTGTTTATGGACTTTCATGCTAATTATAGCTGAAGTTTTAAATTGAGGCAGATCAGAAAACCTACTGCAGCCAGGTGCAACCTTTAGCCATGTTCCTTGCTGTACAGGGCATGAGGGAGCATGTGTCCTGGCAGAGACCATGTTCTAACATCCCTACCTCATTACTGCTGTCAGGCCAGAAGGCAGAAGACACCCGTTTGCTGCAAAGCTGGGTTATCCTTGTCCTCCTCTGGCCAGCCCTGCCTGCTTTTCCAATGCATTGAGTGTTTTAACATACCTCCCTGGGGAAAGCAGCTGCAGGTGCTTTCTCCATTGGTTTGCTGAGAACTTGTGCACAAACCCTATGAGTTTTACAGTTAAAATAATAGAAATACAAAAAGCACTACTGTGAAGGCCTGGCAGCACCGTCCCGTGCCTACCCCACGCCGTGCTGCTGTGACTAGGATGCATGCAGCAATGCCAGCAAAGAGCTGGCTCACAGCACGCAGGCACTGCGTAGGCGCAACTGCTCCAGCAGCTTTCCCATTCTTTCCAGGAAGTTACTTCTTTGTGATGGGACGTACAGGCTTGTAACAGACACAGTTATGCCAGGCACAGTGTAAGGTGCTCTGGTCTCAAGCACCTCTGCTCCAATTCACAGCATTTTTTCTTTTCCAAGCAGATAACAGTATCTATCCTACACACCTTGAACAAATATTTAAGAGATAAGCAGCACTGTTTGTGCTCAGCAGCAGTGACTCTGCTTGTACACCTGGGACGCTTTGCTAACATGTCCCATGGGGCAGTTTCAGGTCACGCTTGGTGTCCCAGCTCTAAACAACCCTCTTCCTCCTCTCTGAGGCATTTCCCACAACCACCTCCTCCTCCAGCTCCACAGCAAAGCCCCACAGCCAAGTATGACTGACAGCCGCCGGATAAAAGGCAGGGAGAGCTGCAGAGCTTGTGTCAGCTTTGCTGCGCTTTTGCACTGAGTGGAGCGGGAGAGTGCATTTCTCTCTTCTTCCCCTCTCCTCTCATAAAATTAGGAAAGAGACATATCTTAATGACAGTTTGCTGAAATGTGCATTCCCTGCTGATTTGACATTGGGCAGGAAGAGTGTCTACAGAATCAATTTTTAATAAATGTAAACAACTAAATTATGAATGACAAAAAACATCACTGAACAGTTAAATATTAATCATGTAATTACTTAAATTAATACTTTTAGAGCAACATTGTGATGGTGTTTTACTCATGCGGTGTTGCTGTGCTGGCTGGACGGGTGGGATGGGACAGAACCATGGTGGCCTCTCCATGGTGGGGCTCGGGAGCAGAGCGCTCTGCTTGTGCTTGCCACAGCCCAACTGCTGTCCCACAGGTCCTCTGATGCTGGTGCTCTGAAAGCCTCTGGAACCAGATTTATTCAGAGAATCACAGACTGGTTTGGGTTGGAAGGCACCTTACAGCTCATCCAGTCCCAACCCCCTGCCACGGGCAGGGACACCTTCCACTAGCGCAGGTTGCTCCAAGCCCCTGTGTCCAACCTGGCCTTGAACACTGCCAGGGATGGGGCAGCCACAGCTTCTCTGGGCACCCCGTGCCAGCGCCTCAGCACCCTCACAGGGAAGAGCTTCTTCCTAATATCTAATCTAAATCTACCTTTTTTCAGGTTAAAGTCATTCCCTCTTGTCCTGTCACTACATGCACTTGTAAAAGGCCCCTCTGCAGATTCCTTGTTGGCCCCTGTAGGTATAGACAGGCTGTTATAAAGTCTCCCTGGAGCCTTCTCATCTCCAGGCTGAAAAAGTCCAGCTCTCTCAGCCTGTAACACCTTTGAACAGGGGGGAAAAAAAAAAAAAAAAAAAGAAGGTTAGTTTTTTATAAGAGCTGTCAAGAAAATGGCTAAACTGGCCCAAACCAGAAGACAACCCCCTCCACCCCAAAAATGTTCCTATCCTAAAGTGCCATTAAACCCCCTGACAGTGAGGTGTGAGGTACAGAGCTGTGGCTGTGGTCAGTGATGGTCTCAGGAAAACTTGAGGGTGCTCCAGAGGGAGCTGGGAGTGCATAAAGCCCTGGGTGCTTCTAAGATGGAGTTGGGTGAGTTCATGAAAGAGATGGTGTGGGTAGCAGCAGCCATCGGTAGGTGCTTGCACGTAGCTTCCTCCCCTGCCCAAGAAACTAAGAAAAGAATTTACTGGCGCTCCTGTCCTTGTGGGTTGGCTGGCTGCATTGTTTGTTTTTAATCTAATAAAAGGAGATCTTAATATCATAGTAAAATCAGTACAAAGCTAGAAACTCGCCCCTTGGCATTTTGGCGAAGCATTATTGAAAATGTAAAAAGCCTTTAGCAGAAACAACAGAAGCACAAAGAAATCGTAGAAATAGGATCAAGAGGTTGTGTTTTGGGTGTTGGGAGGAGCGGGGAAGAGCATCCAGCCAAGATTTGAGGTGCTGCTGATACCTGCTAAGCTGGAGGTTGGACACTGACCCTGCTAGGGCTCTGCTCCACCAGGACGTGGTGCAGCAGTGGCCAGGAGCAGAGACCCTGCAAGAGTCGGGGTGGGCACCAGTGCGGAGTGGTGGGGAAATGCTCATTGCTGGGAGGGCAGGAGGAGCAGAGGAGGAGGGATAGTTGGCTGGGAAGAGACCATGCACTGGGAAGATGGTGTGAGCATTGCAGGACCGGCCAGGGAGGTAGAGGCAATAGAAAGGCAAGTTTGCCATCCTTCGGCTTGCAACTATTTGGATTGATCCTAGCTTGGTCTGTTCCCTGTCTGAAGATTAAATCTTGGACAGAAATTTTAAGAGGGTTTTAAAATTAGTGAAGCTTCCCATAACTTTTAGCTCTCATCACATGGCAGCGCACTGGAGCTTCCTGAGCCTGCCAGCCGGACTGGTACCTCATTTCTGATTGAACATTAACAAGTTTGCACAGTGCAAAACCATTCCCATGCACTTGCTGACTTGCCTGCACACATTCTGTTTCCATGCTTCTGCGCACAGCACTTCATTCTGGCTGCCCGAGATCCACCCATTGAGCACACTGGGTCCTGGTGGGGCTTACAGAGCTGCTTCCAGGCACTGTGCTCTTTTCCTTTGCTTCACATGCCTGTTGGGCGAACTTTCCTTTCGAAGCCACCATTTGAGTACACTTTGTGCTCTCACAGTGTTACATTTTCTAATGGGCTTTCTACAGGTATCTTTTATCCTGACAAGAACAGAGAAGCCAGAGCGCTTCCTGCACGCAGCGTTAGAACATGCTGCAGCAAAGTTGGTTCTTGGAACATAGCAGCCCCCTAAAATGTCAAATAAATCCTTAAACTATTCATCACTCTGTTTTTGGGGTGGCAGTTAAGTCTT
The DNA here is from genome assembly GCF_000696875.1 of Nestor notabilis. NCBI lineage: Eukaryota > Metazoa > Chordata > Aves > Psittaciformes > Psittacidae > Nestor > Nestor notabilis. The sequence goes on along the minus strand of NW_009929888.1, from coordinate 102,267 downwards.
TCAACACTCTGCAAGTTTCTTTCCCCAGCAGTAATTTTGCTAGTGAAGAAATACAGCTCAGGGCACTCCACAAAGGCTTCAAAATTCATGTTTTGTTTTCATTACCAAAAGAAAGCTTCACTACATTAAAGAGCGGCCCATTAACATTTCCTACCCGGTCTTCCCTGCGCTCTGTCGCTGTTGGCAGACCTTCCCCCATACGCGTGGCAGAGCCCAACAGGCTTCACAGGGCAGTGGCAGCGAAGGGGAGGAGGTTGAAGCCAGCTTATTTAGGTGTAAGATTTCAAAACTTTCAGTAGCCACCCAAATTTATTCAATAAATGTACCGTATTGAACCTTAAGCTGCTGGTTCAGTGTTCCCTCTACTTTCAGTCTAACCCTCACAGCATACTGGCTCATGTGCGTGTCTAAGCAAGTAAATTGTCAAGTTCCTGGACAAGGCAATACATTTGACTATCTCAGGCAAATAGCCCTAAAATAACAACAAAAAAGAAAATAATTACTGGAGGCTTACCGAAACTTGGGATTATATAAATTAGATGTTGCAGCGTGAACTGGATGGTGTTCTCTGATACTGCTGAAAATCTAGAGGTTGAGGAAAATGGTAAACACATTATAATTAGGGTTTAAGGGAGCATTTGGTGATTCTCATAAGTAACTTAGACTAGCTGATTGCTGACATAGACATGAGAGGAAGAAGTAAAAGCTGGAACCTGCTTAAGAGGGCAGGAAGGCTTTTTTAGCTGAATTCAGTGGGGACTTGCTAAGTCCAGTTTCATTTAATATCTCCATACTTAATTTAGAAATAAACAGCACGTTAATTAAATCTGCAAGTAAATTAGCAAGTTAGAAGGTCAGGCTGAGGTGCAGCCTCACAGCCTGAAAACAAATCTCACCATGTTGCATGAATCCACAGCCCACAGCATGTGGGGGGCACAGCTGGAAGCACCAGCACCGGTGGAGGAGCAAACCTGCCCCTTCCCATCGCTGGGGTGATGGAGCAGACCTGCCCCTTCCCATCGCTGGGGTGATGGCACAAACCTGCTTCTTCCCATTGCTGTGGTGGGTGCATGCTTTCCCCTTGCATCCTCTTCCCTCTCTGCTGTGCCAAGAAGCTTGGGGTAGTGCTGCTGGAAGGATGAGGGCAGTGAGGCTGCAGCATCCACCAGCAGTGCTGGCCATTGCCTTTTGGCATGGTTTGGTGAGCTTGTTACCCATGGCAGAGGACAGCCCTGCCCTGGTCTCAGTGAAGTACACAGTGGGATTGCATGACCGAGTCAAAGGGATGGCTTGACAGTGAAATCCAGCAGGCTGTGGGATAGTCTCTCTGGGAAATGGAGGAGACCTCACTGGTAGGGTTATTTAAGACTCGACTTTGAAACATGAGACACTCTGCAGTTGGGAACAATGCTGCACTGTCAGAGCGATGGACTCAATTACTTAATAGGTCGTTGCTGTCTGTCTCCTGTGATTTTCCTTTCAAGAACATATATTCAGCTGGGTTATTTCTCATGGGAAGACAAAGCGTTCTGAAAGAAGCCAGGCATTTGGAGGGGAGAGGCAGGAGGAACAGCAGGCAGGCAGATGCCCCGTTTGCTTTCTGCAGAGCGTGCTCCTCAGGACATGGAGAAAGCTGGAGTGATACAGCTGGTTTTGGTCCTGTAACCAGCTGATCCTCAGGTCTCATAGGTCTTGCTTCCTTTTCTTTGCTTGTAAAAGACGTGCCACATTGCTTTTCTTCTGCCAGACTCTGATCCCCAGGACTGCTGGTGGTGGGACTCTAGTCCCAGAGGCAGTACTGTAGATGCTGCACTGGCCACTGATGGCTAGTTTGCTAAAACATTTAGTGTTGGATGGCCACTTATCCAGCACTGAGGGGTCCATACAGCTCGTCTCCGCGCATGGGCAGCCTCTCCTCTAGCATGGAAAGGTTTTGATGGCGGTTGATCAAAATGACAGCCAAGCTGGAGGAGAAGCTCATGGTCAGGAACCCATCTCTGAGTAACCATTTGGTTCTCCATTAGCAGGACATGTGGGCAGGATTGTATAATGGTGACACATGTTCTCACCAAAATTACTCTGCCAGCCATGGGGAGAGTGTTTTTTAGGCACTTTCCTTGTTGGGGTCATGGTCCTAATTTGCAGCACTGATTTGGGGCAGCACGAGCTCCGGGCGCTTGCTGCTGGTGTGTGCCTGTGCACATGTGCTTCGTGTGGGTGAGCGTGTGGGTGCTCTCTTTGTGTGCTTGTTTGTCACCAAATTAAGATATTACTTCATGCACACTGAACTGATGCAACTAAATTGGCTGTATGTTCTTAAGCCCTGAGGGTGTGATGAGATTTTGTCTCTTTTGCCCATTTCTTTTTCTTTTCTTTTTTCAGAATAAGTCGCCTGTTTAATGGCACAGAGCCTATTGTCTTGGACAGCTTAAAACAACATTATTTCATTGATCGAGATGGTGAAATTTTCCGATATATATTAAGCTTCCTAAGAACATCTAAGCTACTGCTCCCAGATGACTTTAAGGTAAGGAAAGCTATAGTATACAACCTATGTTTTCCTCCTGTTCTGTCATTTGTTTTGGTGCAGGTTGAACTGTGTGCTTGACCTAGGCACACTTAACTAAATGTTGTTGTTTATTGTTAGGATTTTTAGTACTTGTGTATTACACTAGGGATGCTATTATTTAATAAATGGACCGGTAGTTGTCATGGATACTGTAAAAAGTTAAACGATGAAGCTTATGGCTAAACCAGTTTTTCTAATCTAATTGTATTTTCTCACATTTTTAGCTTACTTATGAGGGTATAACAACAATTAAGAAGCAACATCAGCAACTAGCACTTACCAGGGTTTAATGCTCAGGATCTGAAAGAAATGTTTAAAATTTGATACTTAGAGGACTTAAATTGTATACATTTTTTTCTTGTTGGTATAAAAAAGAAACACCCTTAAACAAGCCCAGGAGGATTTGTGTTAGATGCAGATACTTTGATTTCAGGAAGTAAGCTTTTACACAATTTATGAATGTCAAAATATTCTTGGGAGATGGAATTTACTGAGGGCTTTTTCAGGAGCGTTACGTGTTCTTTATGAAATAATGGTGGTGGTTGTCACTTTGCAAACCCTGATTGTTTCTAAAAGCTCTCCTCTGGAGAGCACTTGGCTTTGCACTTGTGAAACTTGCAACATTGTCATCCTTATGTATGAAAATTAGAAGACAAAAGTGTCCAGACTGTAGATGACAAGATTCAACAAAAGCACTAACTCCAGGATGAAATGATGAATAAATTGGGATGGCAGTGGAGATCTGCTCAGTTAGAGGATGTGGAGCATTGATGGAAAAGAAAGTTCTTGTGGCTTGCAGTGGGATTTCACTTTGCATGTTGGCCTAGGTAGGCAAGATAATTTCACCAGTCATGACTGAGTCCGGATTTGTGGTTGCTCAGGTGGCGTTAGCTTTGGAGTACAGCTGATCCTCGTGCTGCAAACCTCTCCTCAGCCATTCTTGCCTAAGTTGCAAGTACAACTATATTTGACCTCAGAATGTGCCATGGGAGAACACACCTAATCCCAAGGCAGGGAGAAATTTTGACATTTATGGATGGTTTTGAAGCTCCAGCCCAGAAGGGCTGCCCTGGCACTGCCCTTTCTGGAGAGTGGCATGCAGGATGGGGAGAGGGGCCTATGGGTTGGGGTGCACGAGGCAGAGTGAGAGCCAGAGCACTGAAGGGCAGATGCAAGAAAAGTTCTTTGCAGATAGGTGAGAGAAAACACATGGGTGGGAGTGAAGCTAAAGAGCAGACCAGTCCTGTGGATTGTAAGATGGATCAAGTTAAGGAGGGTGGGTGGAGAAGCAGTAAAGGTGAAAGGCCAGAGAGATACTTTAGGGGCAGCATTTTGGACGATCTGTTGGGACAAAAAAGCATGAGAAAGGAGAGCAGAAGAGATGTAATTCAAGCTGATCATGGCTTCAGCTGGCATCCAGATTTCAGAGGTGCTGTGAAACAAAACCAGCAGGATTCAGAAAGAGCCTGGAGGTGAGAGTGCTGGTGGGTGCCAAGGGCTTGTCTGCACAGTAAGCCCTGGCAGGGCTGGGAGAGACTAAGGAGAGCCGGCGCTGTGCCCGGGCTCAGTCCGTTGTTCCAGACCATCTCTTTGCATAGGGTTAACTGTATTTTATTTAGTTCCTCCCTGGGAGAGCTTTAGAGCAAACCCCAGGCTAATGAGGGCTCAAGAACAAAGCAAAGTATTGCTAGGTAGGGAGTAACTAAATAAAAATGCATAGAAGAATGTGCTGCAAAGCTATATTAAAACTGCATTGTAAACGGATTTGACTTCACAGAAATTGTGTAATTTTACCAGCATGATTAAAGTGACAGAAGACAATAATCAAAGGCAGCAAATGGAATCACTTGGTGTTTCTAAATGCAAAACTCTATTTAAAGTATAAAACCTGACAGGTTTTCCAGTGAGACTTGCATTAAATGTTCTTTATGTCAAACAAAGCATTATCAAGTGTTTTGAATATTTATTAGTTTTTACTCCTTAATTTAATCAAGCAGTTTATTAGCCTTAAGGTTTAGCCAAGTTGCTTTTCAACTTGAATTGCTGCTCAGATGGTTATTTTGGAAAGTTTGGAATGTTAGTACCACACCAGCATTATTGTGTTTGCTATTTAAGTGTTGTTTTCAGACTAAGTTAACACTGAAATGCAGAGAAAGTGGGGTATGTGTTCCAAGGCTAGTGATTCTTTATTATCAAGTCTGACTGGTGTGTTTACAGTGAATATTAATTATACTTCCAACTACTAATAAGCCAGAACTTGAAAGTGTTTAGTGTCTGACAGGTCTCCCTGCTGAAAGCAACACTAATAGTTCATGTAATTTTCCTGGGTTTGGGGGATTTCAAGCCACATGAAGAATGCTGAGAAATTACTCTGAGCTGTTTGGCTCAATCCTCCTTCACAGACAGCCTGTGCCAACCGAGGTGATGGCGAGCAGCTCCTCCTCCTGCATTGGTTCGGAGACCTGCACGTGGGACCATGACATCTTGAGCAACAAATGTCCTGGGGCAGAGCGTGGAGCCAGCACCCCCTGGTCTGCCATGCTGCTGGGTTAATGGGTGGCTGGCCCTATAGCTGCCTCTCTGCAGCCCACAGTTTGGGCTGGAAGGGACCTTAAAGCTCATCCAGTCCCAACCCCCTGCCATAGGCAGGGACACCTTCTACTAGAGCAGGTTGGTCCAAGCCCCATCCAACATGGCCTTTCTGCCTTGGTCTTCCCCCCTCCATCAGAGGTGTTTCCCCAGGACATTTATGAGCAGCATCTGTCCCCTTCACTGCCAGTACATAACTTCATGCAAAACCAGGACTCATCACACCTAGTTACTTGGGACTTAACACCTCCCTTAGAGATCATCAAACAAAACCAGACATAGGCAATGTGTATATTATTGCTCCATCTTAAGGAGGGGAGGAGTACTAAATACACAGGACATCTGAGTTTTGTATGTATTATAGAGGTCACTTGTAGCACCAGAACCACAGGGCCAACACACTAATTTATTATTGTTTTAAAATCAGTGCTTGCATCTAATTTTAAGTGCTCTCAAACTGACCTTAGCAAATGGTACAGTTGTCATCGTAGAAGTGAGCAACTTTCTCTCGTAGCCAGGAGTCAGATCTTCACAGCACTAAAATATAAAAGAAACATTGAGTCAGGATGACAGTTTGCTGTTTCATGTAACAAAGAATAACAAGTGGAAAAAACAAATGGCAGAAAGAGCCATTCCAGCCTGTTCAGGAGTCAACATTAGGTACAGAACCAGAAGACCTCTTTAGTACTGAGAGAACAGCATCAGGTTCACAGGATACACTGTTTTACGGTTTATGTTGGCTGTCTCTGCGTATAGTTAGCTGATCTTTGTTGACCCGCTGGCACTGATGTGGCAACAGCAGCACAACTGGCTTTGCAGTCACACTTCCCATCTCCTCCTCAGCAGTATGTCATGCTTGTCAGAGGTGACTGTGGAATCAACCAGGAAAAAAGCTTTCCTACCAAATCACAAGCAGAAAATTATTTTGTGAAAGGCAAAAAGCTGTGTCTTTGAAAGATCTGTTTACCTTTCCTATGAGAGCTAAACGTCCAGAAGTCGTGGCTGGGGAAAGCCTGTGTACATTCCACCTGGCTGGCTGCTCCCTCTTCCAAGTGACCTGATACAACTCCCTCACTAGTTCCTCCAACAGCCACAACAAGTTGAAGGCTCGTGGTAGCTGATGAAGGTTTTCGTGAATCACAGCCTGGTTTGGGTTGGAAGGGACCTTACATCTCATCCAGTTCCAACCTCTGCCACAGGCAGGGACACCTTCCACTAGCGCAGGTTGCTCCAAGCCCCTGTGTCCAACCTGGCCTTGAACACTGCCAGGGATGGGGCATTCCAATTTCTGTGGCACCTTACAGCAAAATCAGAGGCTGGTCTGTCCATCTCCCCTTTCAGTCTAGCAAGGAGCAATCTGCTCATGAGCAGGGACCTTGGCTGGTGGGAATTACCTTTGGAGTTAAGTGATTTTCCTTGGCTAAATGCAGATAGCTTCATTAGCTACCATACATGCTGCTTGACTCTGAGCTGTGCTGCCACAAAGTGCAGTCCTGTTAAGAAGCTGGGAAGTTAGGGAAATAATCCTTAGAAAAAATGGGAGAAACATCATTAGTCCCACAGGACAAGAAACTCCTGGATACTGTACAAAATCTGCTGTGGGATGCTGTCTTGAGCTCAGCAGGACTGCACTGACATGAGGGCTGCAGCCTCTGTAAGAGAGAAGGCGCAGAATCTGTGTGCGTCTGTCAGCGTATGCCTGAGACAGAAGCTGTACCAGGCTGCTCTGAGTTTCAATGAGACTGTGTGCACTTTGCCACTGTGCTAGGCAGTTAATGCCCTGTAGCTACTCCTGTGCCTGCCTCAGTGAAATGTGCCTCTTCTGGATAGGTCTAGGAAGATTTGTGTCTGCGTTTGCCTTTGATAACTTATCAAAACTAGCAGCATGGAAATGTTTTCTTGCAGTTCCTGTGGCACTTCCATGGCGAGGTCCCTTGTGGGTTGAATTCTACTTCACATTTCATGTTAAACTTTTGCAAATCATCAAGGTAGGATTTTTATATCTACAGTGCAAGGGTGGAAATAGCTATGTTGGTATTACCTGGGCATCCTGAGTATCCTTTGTAGACAATCTAGAGCTGGTCATTGCTTCCAGTCAGGTCTCAGATGCACAGTACTCTGAGCAGTGTATAAGACCTGAATGAGAAGATTGTGTAGTTAGCAGTGTGGTGAGTCCATTACCCTGCCCAAGCACAGGCTTCAGATAGCTTGACCTGCACAGTGTGAGCCACTCACTCCTTGTTTCTGGTCTGGCAAAAATAAGAATCTCTTCCCTCCCTAAATACATGGTCAAATGCCTGAGTGGTGCCCTAGTCACTCATTGCAGAAACACCAGCAGTCTGGTACAGGGTCAGGGCAGTGGGGCAAGCTGGGCTGGTGGTGGCTGGGTTGAGCAGCGTGTGGTATGTGCAGGGGGGGCCACAGAAGGTGAATTTTCTCTTGCCTAGCAGAAGATAGACACTTTTTTTATCCCCTCTCCTTGTTCAGTGCAACAAATTCCCTTTATTGCTACTGTCTGATAATAGGTGCCCAGACTCCCTAACGCTGCATGTGTGTTGCTTCTCTGCACCAGCACACCTCTGATTCCCAGCTTCTGCTACAAGCCCTTCTTCCAGCCGCAGAACCCTTTCCAGCATGTTTGCATTCAACCCAAGCGTGGAACGGATACAGAGTGTCTTACTTTAGAAACTAACCCAAATATCTTGGCTTAACCCAGGCAGTTGTGACCAACTGCACACCTCATCCCGCAGAGCACGTGATGCACAGGCACAGCCCCAATTTCCACATAGCCGTCTAAAGCGCGGCTGTATCCTCTGGGAACAGTAGTGGATGAGCTGTTTCATTTGAAACCTGGTCATGTTATCACAAAATCATATCAGAATATAAAATTTATCTTGTTTATTTAGGTATTATTTAGGATAAATGGTGGCTAGCAGGAGTCACTAAGGGCTGCATCTGATACGGTGGGCTAACAGCTGGCCTGGGGGAGGCAGAGGTGGTGTGATGCTGGTTTTGTTTGCTTTATGGCTTTGCTGTTTTGGCCTGGAGGTGCTGGACCATTGAACTCCTGTGATTCAGGATACTGTCAGCCTAGTCCAAAGTCCAGTGAAGTCAGTCAAAAAGACTCTTGTGACTGTCATGAGCTTCACAGGCAGCCTCAGGAGCATTGTACCTCTCTCTTCTTCCAGAAATAAAGGACTGCTTTTTATAGTGCTATACGATCTCCTCAAGGTTTTACTGTTGAGTGTTCTTAGCACATATTCATTTGATTGACCTTACAAAAAATGTGTTATTTGTAGTGCCCATGAACACAGGTAGGCTAAACCTAGTTTTTCAGGACCTGCTGAAAACAGCGAGACTGTCCGTGATCTTCAGTAAGCACTACATGCTCCTGTTCACTCTCCAGAGTTAAATTTTTCCTTAGCATTGCATGTTTTCTTTTGCTAAAAAAGATACATGGGACCAGCAGATGCCCAGTGAATGTTTGATAGGCCCCTGCACACAGCTCTGTAATGAACAGTTAGGTGGTGAGCTGTGTGTCCCACACGAAGACTTCATAAGGTTTAGGGCAGGGGCTTTATAATTTAGGCTGCTAATCTCTGTAGGTTTAAACTGATGCCATGCTCAGGGAGCTTCCCTGGTGGACACAGAAAAGCAGTAATGGTTCAGCACAGAGTGCTGATTTTGAGGAGGGGAGAAAATACCATCCGTCAGGGAATGAAGCTTTGGGCTGATGGTGTCTTACCTGAGATCAGGTGATGCAGCCAGTCTCCACGCCTCTTCATCTGGCCTGTAACCAGCTCCAGTTGTTTGCAGCATGGTTTCTCAGTTTGAGCGCGCTGCTTTCTGTAGGATTTCTTCTTTTAATCTTCCTGTTGTTTTTCATCTTCCAGCTACTTCCTGTGTGTTTGTTGCCCTCATTTCTTCCGACTTGCCTCTTATCCCTCTTCCCTCTCTGCATTTTCTCTGGTCCTTTTTTCTCCCTTAGCAGTGTGTCTATTGTCCCAGCCTTAACAGACATCAAAGAGATGTAAAGGGTTGGATGTCCCTTTTGAAACGCGATAACCTTACCAGTGTCAGTGAATATTCATACATCTCCAGGCTGTAGGCAGCCCTGGGGAGAAGGAGCACCTCTCCACTACCAGCCGTGGGTCTGTGTGCCAAATTTGAACAGAGCTAACTGCTTTGGTTCAGTAATATCCTGCAGCAGCAGATTTTACAGGTTAATTCCAAGCCATTATGAAGAGTCGCATCTTTTTGTGCTGCATGTTCATTGGCCTTTGATTTCCCTGCTTCCCCAAGTCCTGGAGCAGCAGCACTGCTGTTATTTTTCATGTAATATTGGTGCCCATTTCTTGATTACGTCTTGTGATGCCATCCTTCCCAGTCCAAACTATTTCAGTCACTTCACTCTTGTGATTTTTCTTTTTATTTCACTGCAGTCTTTACATCCAGGTATGTTGACCTGTAACGTGCTCCAAAAAGTCACTGAGCATACCTGTGGTGCAGCATTTCCATCTGTAGACAGGCCTAAGATCCAGGAAAGCAAGTGACAGGTCTTTGCAGAAAGGAGCTGGTGCTCTTGTTGCTCTTCTTCCCTTCAGGAGGCTGAGGGAGGCGGTGGGTCCAGTGTAAGCAACCTGTCCACCTGGTGCTCGCCCCTCTGTTCCTTCTCTGGCTTGGTGTGATGGGCTGCTGACACCCTTTGTCTTATCATACTCAGTAGCTGAGGTGGAAAGATCTGTTGGAGATCTGATGCAAAGTTGTTAATGAAGATGTGCAGAAGACATCTCAGTCAGTGAACTGGAATTTGCATCAGATAGATAGGTAATTTGAATTGCCCAAAGCCCAAGTGAGGTGATGGACAAATGGCTGGGAAGACCTGTTTCTTTTAAGTTGTTGGGGTGGGGTCGTCACTACCTCTGTATAATTTGCCAGGATCCAAAGCAGACTTTCAGTGTATGAATAATCATGAAATGCAGAGAGCAGCTGCTGTAGCTGAATTTCAGACTCAGCAAACTAAGGTGAGAAGTGAAGCTGAACTGACATCTGCATCTTGTTACGTGTGTGAGGGGTGACAGCGAAGTCCAAGATCTTCTGTTGCAAGATCAGAAGTGACTATCTGAGGCCAAGAGTGAAGATTAGGGCTCGGGACATCTCTTGCATCAGGAGGCTTTGCTTAGTGCAACCAGTTATTTTGATTTCTTAATCCAAAAGTAAAGCCTGCTGGCATTGAGCTTATGGGATGATAAATGAACAGATAATTCACGGCAGTGGAAACTTCACAGTCAGCTCGAACAGATTCACCACTAGCACAGTGTGGTTTTCTATGTAGGTGTTAAGATGAAGACAGAGTATTTGGGTACCTGTTACCTTTGCACTCTTGCTGACAATACATAAGCCTAAGCAGGTCAAACAGGAACAATACTCATTGCTAAAAGAGAACTATATAAGCATTTCTAGTTTCTCTCTCTCCCTCTCTCTCTTTTTTTTTTTCCCCAGGACTTTAATCTTTTATATGAAGAAGCAAAGTATTACCAGCTGCAGCCAATGATTAAGGAACTTGAGCGATGGAAACAAGAGAAAGAACAAAGGAAACATTTCCAGCCTTGCGACTGCTTGGTCGTAAGAGTGACTCCCGATCTGGGGGAGAGAATTGCATTGAGTGGGGAGAAAGCTTTAATAGAAGAGATCTTCCCGGAGACTGGGGATGTCATGTGCAACTCTGTGAATGCCGGCTGGAACCAGGACCCTACCCATGTTATCAGGTTTCCTTTGAATGGATACTGCCGGTTGAACTCAGTGCAGGTAATGTAATGGCCTTTCAGTGCTGGCTCATCTGTTTGCTGGGGTGGGTTTTTTAGTATTTCTTGTTCAATTATATGCAGATTATTTGCTTCTGCCTGATTACCTTCAGTGCTTATACTGCGAGGAGACATTTTCTGCCTGGTGAGATCACAGCCTTTCAGGTTTTCCTAAGTCTAAGCAGAAAAATAGATTTAGATTTTGTGTATGTTAGTGCCATGCTGGTCTCATAATGGTGTTAGACTGATAAATGCTAATTTTTTCATCAATGTATAGCCTGCAGCACAGGGTTTTTTTCCTCCAAAGTGCCCCCAGGAAGAAAGAGAGAGTTCCAAAAACTACAAAAAAAAAATCTCCACACCATTTTATAGAAAATGCAACAATGTGTAAATGCATAATTTATGTCTCACTCATAATTAAATGATGGTGCCTGCGGGATGGACTTAAAAAAATTGATCTCTGCACTTTTTTTTTTTTCAAAAGGATGTTCTATAAAAATTGCCCAGAGTATTTTAAACAAAATGTATTTCATTTTATGCTCAAGAGTTTTGACATTAGGCTTAAAATTAAACACATGAAACAAAAGAAGATAACTGGACAGATAGGTGGATGGTAGCAGAAATAAATCTGTGGCTTTTGTTTAGGTAGCAGCCTTATGGACAAGAAATGCCATTTCACAAGGGATCACCACCGCTGTGGTCAAGGCCTTGGTTTTGTAGTTGTCCTTGGGCTGCAGAGAAGGAATGGTGTTGGCGATGCTGTTAACTTGTGCCTTACTCAACAAGGGCTAAACAGCTCTCAGTTTTCACATGTATGCCTTTAAAATATGCTGCAAATACTGTGGAAAATGAAATCAACCTGTGGGGAGTATTTCCAAAGTTACTGTCTGTCACAGACAGGCTGTGGCTGCAGATGTTAACTGGGCTGTGGGAAATGCTCTAGTGTCCTTGATAAACTTCCCTGTGGTCAAATACCCTCAGAATTGCTGGCCCATGGGACTGGCTGGCCAGACTGTGAAGACCAGTAAAGGTGGATGCAGTCATTTTAGCAATGCGCATTTGACACTGACACCTCCCTCCCTGGGGCAGCACTCCCTGGTGCTCCCTGCACTAATAATGCTTTTGTCTGAAACCAGTCTAAACCCAGCTGGTTTGTATGATGTTTTGGTTCAACTCTCCCAGGTGTTTTGTTTGGTTGAACTTTGATCAGGCTGATGCCTGTGGTTGATTTTGTGCAGTCCTTTGCAATTTCACATTTGGCAAGGTTGAGAGTGGGCTGCCCCAGAAGTAGAAGGGCTGGAGGTGGGTCAGAGGCAGGTCCATTTGCTGGCAGTGGGAATGGTGATGAATTCATCACTGTGCTGGGTGGAGAAGGGAGCAGCTGCACTTCAGCTAGGGTAAGTGGATGGGGAAGCGGGTTCATGTCTCAGCCACTCTGTCCTTGTGACACAGTTACATGCATGAAAGAAATTAGAATAACCACAGCAATAAAGGGCCATCGATGGGCTCAGCACTGCCAGCAGCCGGCCAAAGAGCTGGATGCCCACCTGGCTGAGCACTTGGCTTTGGGTTAGCCTAAGTGGTGTGTAGTAGAAGCTGAATGTTAATTACTGTTAATATTTGAATGTGTTCTGAATTCAGTCAGAATTCAGACAGAATCAAAGTGTCTCTTCACAAGTCCATGTTGTGTTTCTGTCAGTCCACAGGATAAATAATAATACTAAATTACATCATTTTACTAAATTACATTATTTTACTATATAATTAATAGAAAGTGTTTCCAAATACTTTCTGCAAAATGATGCATTTCTGAGACCAAAGGCTGATGAAAGCAGCAGCTAATTATCATTGGCTCTGCAGGATTCTGGTCAGCACAGAGGTACTGCCCCTCCCCTTCCCAGGGTTTTTTGGCAGAAGAGTATTAAGGCAGAAGTTGGAAGTACAGGGAAGCAAATACACAGACTTAAGAGAGATGGGTTGGGAGGGGAAGTGGGTGGAAGAGCTGAATCATTTCCAAAGAATCTCAAAGAGCGATGCAGTAAGTCTGCTGCTTGCTCTGGTACACGCTTTTGCCTCCCTGTGCCCTGCTGAATATAATTTGTGGCAAAATTGCAATATTTTAAAATTCTTCCTATCTTTGGAAGGTATTTTCATTAAATGCTTTGTGTCTAGAGCTGTGCACTTCAAACAAAGAATGTCAACAGTGAGTAGGTAGTGGAAGCCAAAAAAATACAGTAGCTCTTAATTTAATGCCCATTTGTTATTACTAACAGATATACAGTTTTCTTAAGACTGACACTGTTTGTTCAAGTCCTTGCAACAGATTCTGGTGGGATGCGTGAGCTTACCTTAGAGAAAATGCTGTGGTGCTTGTTTATGTTGAGCATTGAGTCTTCATAATTAAGAATGTATTTGTTAGCATTCTGCAAAATTTAAATGAGATGCATTAAGTGAAAATGTCGTGTTTCTGCTTAGTAAACACTGCAACAAAATCAGATGTGCTCAGAATACTGGGAGACAGAGTATATTAAATCATGGAATCACAGACTGGTTTGGGTTGGAAGGGAGCTTAAATCTCATCCAGTTCCAACCCCCTGCCATGGACAGGGACACCTTCCACTAGAGCAGGCTGCTCCAAGCCCCTGTGTCCAGCCTGATCTTGAACACTGCCAGGGATGGGGCAGCCACAGCTTCTCTGGGCAAACTGTGCCAGCGCCTCAGCACTAACAAATCCTCTAATACTGTGTGTCCCACGTACATACGAGAATCACAGCTAATGCTCACTTTCTGATGTACTCTCTTTGGAGGTTTACAGGACAGAAGCTCCAATTTGATTCAGAGACACTAGTTTCTCTCTGTCTGTATCTTTCCTTTGGAAGAAGTAATGTGCATAGAACCAAATGCCGTAAATGGCATTTAAATCTGTTCGTGTTTAACATGATGCTAAGTCTTGTGCATGCACCAGCACATACAAACCAGTGCTCAGCATACATGGAAGCAGCCTTTAGGAGCCTTTCTCCACAGAGCTGAGTTCAAGGTTACACTTAAAACACTACAATATTTAAACATTCTCTGCATTGTTTACAGGATTTGGCCTGGTTTGTTTCTTGCTGAGGTTTTTAAGGCTAGTCGATAGCCTGCAGTCTAGTCCTTTGAGCACTTAGGTAGTAAAACCGAATCACTTTGTTCTGCGTGCGGTGCTCTAAGGTGTAACGTCTAGCTGGACTGTGTGTTCGCAGAGGGCTGGCTTAGGGAAGAGGAGTTCTATGTTAAAAGGCAGCCTTCCATAGCTTTGGATGGAGGCAAGCCTAGGGCGCCCCTGTGCTTGGTTTGTCTTACAAGGAAATTGATTTGAGAAAGTTTTTATCAAGGATTTTGAAGTCACATCTCTCTCTGAAATCTTACCTGTCAATCCTCTGGTTTGCTATCCAGGTAAATGGAAGCAGCCTCCTGTCCTGTAGCTGGGTTGCCTCTCATATTCATCTTGCCAGCTCTAGGAATGTCAAATACAGTCAAAATACTCTCCAGCCTGTGGAACAGCAGTCTGATGATGTCTCACTCCTCCTTCCCTCTCCAACTCCGGCTTTCCTCTTTCGCTGGTACAAGTGTTAGTGTACACACCCCATTTCTGTCCTACAGACAGCATACAGCCTGGGTATGCTCCCAGATAAGGGAGTTGTAAGCATCTTAAATACATTTTGATAACCCACTCTCTCCCCTCTTCTTTTAATCTCCCCAGGTTCACTTTTCTACCATACACTAGTAGGCTTTTTTGATCTTTCAGTTCCCATGGATTAAAACCAGCAAATGCTGCTGCCGTGGTTTGCATCGCACCATGGTACCACCTCGGATACAGTTGTCCGTGGCCCTTAAAGGCTCCAAACTGCTGTTTCTGGAGAAAGCAAAGCCAACATACAGGCCAAGAAAAGAGTGCACTAAGAAACACACCATGATCTTGCACGGTCTGTGTGTCAGGGCAGCAATCTGGTGTGCAGGTCTTTAATGGTCAGCTTGAGCCATGAAATGTAAGACTTGGTAGTACTGCTGTAGTAGGTGTAACTGCTACAGTGCTCACAGGGCTAGTAAAACCAAAAAAGAAATAAAAGTTCTTTCTGTCATGTAAATGTGTAAAGCGTATGAGTTACCTCCATCTGAAGGTGTGTCTATTGCTTAAACACTTAAACACACTCAGGTTGAGTGATCCAGAGAAGCTGTGACTGCCCCATCCCTGGCAGTGTTCAAGGCCAGGCTGGACGGGGCTTAGAGCAACCTGCTCTAGTGGAAGGTGTCCCTGCCCATGTCAGGGGGTTGGAACTGGATGAGCTTTAAGGTCCCTTCCAACCCAAACCAGTCTGTGATTCCACGATTCTATGATCAAGTTAAGTGGCTTAGTCCCTTTTCTGTCCCTAGTCTGTCGCGGTGGGCAGCAGTCAGCTGGCACAGGGGGATGGTGGTGTTGCCAAGTTCATCAGGTTTAAACAACCACCAGGTTCAGTTCTTACCGGAGCGGGCCCATGTGCTGTGGCAATGGAAGCGGTGCCTTGGGCGCTTACAGACCAGTGCAGGCTGATCCCCTTGATGGCCACCAGTAGAAGAACCATTTTTCCAGGCTGCTGCCCTGGACCTGGGAGAGCCACCACTGGGCGGGAGGCTGCACGGCAGCTCCTCCGGTAGATCTGGCATGGCAGATCTGCTGAAGGTGGACCTGGCATCTGCTCTGAGAAAAGTCTGTGTGCGTCCTGCTCTGCTGGGAAACCATATATCAACATGCTTACGCATGTGAAAACATGGCCCTGAACATATTGCCAAGATCAGTATATCCTAGGGTAATGTGCTGTGTGACAGCCTCAGAAATTAAAGTTGCCTCTGGGTTCCTTAAATTCATGCATCTAAATTGGACCAACTTTTCTTTAGGAGAAAGAAAACACGTATTTGGGCAATACAAATTAACTTCTTTCTTGAGCCAGGACGTTTCCTGGTTATCCATGCCTTGGCTCCGCATCCCATCCCCGCCATGCTTTCCATGCACATACAGCAGCACTCCCTTCCAGCGAGGGAACACCACAGCTGTGATGTCCGTGGAGATCTGGCAGAAGTGTCGCTCAGCCTCCTAAGACATTTTCATCTGCCGAAGAAGAGCTGAGACGTTTTCAGCCCCTTTCTGTAAGCCTGTACGTATTACTAATGAGTAATGGGTGCTTTTTATTACGACCTAAACCTGATGTTGCTTTCTGCTAGCAGTAAGAGATAACATCAATATCACCACAGTCCAGTATTTTACTATATAATGTACTAAGCTGCTCTGCAAAGTGCTTATTTGTTTGATTAATTTTTGTTTTCTGCAGAGGTTTGCTGAGAGCGAGACTTTAATCACAGTGTAGTCATTTAACAATAACTTCAAGAATTATAGCTGAATAATTTCATTCAACGAGGACTCAAAAGACTAAATCGATCATTTAGATCCAGTCTTCCTGAATGCTTTTATCACTAAAATTTGCTAAATATTAACCTGATTTTTTTTCCCCCACATTGCAGGTGCTCGAAAGATTATTTCAGAAGGGATTTAATGTGGCAGCTTCATGCGGTGGTGGGGTGGATTCCTCTCAGTTCAGTGAATACGTGCTGTGTCGTGAGGACAGACGACCACAACCCACCCCAACAATCAGAATAAAACAGGAACCCCTGGACTAGACCCTACCCCTGCTCCTTTGTAACCGTAGAAGTGTTTAGTAGTCCCTGATGTGAAACACTAAGGATTCGCAAAACAGTATTAGCAAACAGATTTTGACTTTTAAGTTGCCAATTAGTGGTATTTTGAAACTACCTGTCACATAGCCAGCCATGAAATGCATTTGAAAAACTAGTTGTCCGTTCTTCCCAATGGAATTCCTGAGTATGCTCAGCATACCGGGCCTGCTGGGGATGTACTTTGGGCTAAACAGCGGTGGTGGTGGCGGAAAAGGCAAAGCTTCATCAATCCCTGACCCTAGGTTGGACTTGTGAAAGAGCAATTAAAGCAATTTGAATAGATCAGCAGCAGAAGCTGTTGCAATAGCCTTTCCAGCCATACCCCACTGCTGTGACTCATGGAAGCAGGAGCCTCCAAGAGGAAGACGGTTCCCTAAAAACTGCACTGAGTTATCTTCCCTGACTGCCGCACCTCCTTCATATCAGATGTGGTTTACACCTCCATACATGACGTGACACTTCTGTGATTGTACTCGCTCATACTAGCAAATGGCTTATTTTTATACTACATTTCCAACTGAAACATCTCCCTGTGGACAGACTCCAGAATCCAAAAAGGACCAATTTGTAGTCAACTGGTGCTCTGTACTAAAAAACCCCACACAAAACAAAAAAGTGACAAAAAATTTGATGAGGCCAATTATGGCAATGTTTGCAAAAGTAGGGATCTGTAAGCACAAAACAAAATGCCAGCTGCCCTCCCACGAGGCTCACATACCCAACATGGAGCTGTAGTTCTCTTAAAGCCAGTCTTGTTTTGACTCAGAAACTGTTAAGTTCGGCAACATCAAAGCAGTGTGGTTCTGCCAAGCAAGCTCTGCCACCCCTTGTTAATCATTTACTGACCATGTTGTAAGCCCACATTTAGGAGGAAACGTTAAGAATTTTGGACAAGCCCACTATTTTATCTTTTTTCCCCCCGAAAATTACTATTTGTAATATTGCAAAATCTCTACTGTCCGATGAAAGCCGGACACGCTTGTTTAAATTGGTTTCCATCTATTACTTCATTATTAAAACACGGTTTGGTAGCTGCCCTCTACCTGTAATTTTGTCTATCAAAGCAGTCTGTCTGCAGGAGGTGACTGCTCCTTCCATGAATTGGTATCAGCTCTGACTTGCAGGGCTTCCTAACTCAGGAGACAGCACCGGGTCTGCAGGTGCAGGGTTATAAATAGCATTCTGCTAAATCCTGTTGATTGCTGTTTGGCATGATTGGGCCCTCAGTAACTAATTCATGTGTTAATCACAGTTTAGTTTCTCCCACATTAATTTATAGAATACTGTTGTAGATGCTGAATTTTAATGAAACTCTTTTTAGATGCGTAAATGCAGCCAGATAGAACAAGGGATAGAGTATGAAGTGGTCAAAAATTCCTTGATGCCAATTGATTACAATCAGGCCAAATTAAAAAATCATGTTTAAGACTAATATTTTCAACAGCAGTGAGCTGTACTGGCTGCCCAAGGGACAATCTAGGCAGGGGTCTAATTTTTGGAAGAGGGCTGGATACCTATCCATGGAAAATCAGACCTCTGCAGGTTTCCTCATCTTGGTTACCCAACTCAGCAATCTCGTAGCTGGTCAGTGTTGGCCTGCTAACTTAGCCAAACAGTTTGAGCACATCTGTCTACTTCAAAAGAGTTGTAAAGTTGTTTTATTTTGTGTTTTTATACTTGTATGACATTCTAAAGTTGCTAGGCATTGCCATATTTGAATATATGGCACAACATTCACCTTTGTATGTAAGATATCTGTAGAATTGTATATTATACATTTAATATTGTAAAGAACTTAACGTATAATTGTCATGTATTTGTGTATGCACATTTCTTATACAGTACTTCATGCCATAAACATTTCTGTAAAGTAAATGATCAAAAATAAGCAAGTAGGGTGGAACACTCACTGTATCTCCCATGTTGTTTGAAAGACGTGAGAGTTTTCAATTGCATCTCCTCTGGCCTTTTGCTCCATTCAGCTCGATGTAGCCATGTCTTACAAAGAGGAAGAAAAAGTGTTTTATTTATTACTTTCATACATTGAGTTCACTTTGAGTTCAAAGTATCCTTAAATAAGCCGTTTAGCTTGTTTTAATCCTACATACACTTATGTCCTGCCCTCCTGGACAGGGAGGCTTGTGCTTGGCTGGTTTTTCTTCAGATGATTGGTGTTTTTTACTGTGTGTTTTTTTAGAGCTCAATAAAGCAGCTCCAGTGCTTTGGGCAGCTTGCTAAGGTGGCAGTGGAAAGGGTTCCAGGCTGCGCCAGCCAAGTTAAATGTGAATTTGACATGGAAAGGTTGAGCCATGACATCACAGCATTGACTGCAAAATAGCACTAAGGCAAGGAAGACATGTGGAAACAATTACTTGGTTAGAAGAAATATGCCTTTAAAAAAAAAAAGTTAAACTAGGACATGTTCTTTTAGTTAGTAACTTCAGGTCACTTATTTAAAGTTT
The DNA here is from genome assembly GCF_000696875.1 of Nestor notabilis. NCBI lineage: Eukaryota > Metazoa > Chordata > Aves > Psittaciformes > Psittacidae > Nestor > Nestor notabilis. Next base: position 83,095 of record NW_009929888.1, on the reverse strand, counting down.
ATTACAGTTTCATTTATGTCCTTTTTTTACTTATTTCCCTATATTTTTAGGCAGCAATAGCAGCAAAAACTGATTTGAATTCTTACTTCTGGCCTTAAACCATAGCAACATAACTTAATTAAGAACATTGCTCAGCATCACTAGGACGGGTTTTAGAACACCCCAGCAAGCCCAGCGAAGGCTAAAAAGCAAATGCAGCCAGGCTTCTCTCCCAATTTGACTGCACAAAATGGTCCTAATTCTCCATTGCTGAGCACTGAACCTGTGGCTGGAAGAACCCAGGTCTTCACTAGCACTTCCTGTATGCTTCCCACTGCTCCCAAACCTTGGAAGGAAAGCAAGAGGGAAAATGTTCTGTTGTGCTTCTCGAACTGACAACTGCTGAGTGCATTCATTTGCCCTATTAACGGCATCAAGGTTTGATGACAATTTTATTAGATGTTTGACGAAGGATAAGGATCAGCACAACAAAACATTGAAGTATTTGGGTTTAATATTTCTTTGTGGGTATTCTGTTAATATTTTAATGCAAAATGTTCCTGAACAGTGCTCAAGAACGACGAGACAATGTGAAAAATTCCTGTTTGATAAATTAATACTGTATGTCACTTGATGTGTTACTTTAGTAAATTGTTTTATTTCTTTACAAAATAAGTACAAATAAGGGAGTATGTTTTCACACAAATTGGGGGTATTTACGAGTATGTACAGAAATCATCAAAATAACGTAATTCTAATAAACACAAGGCCTTTATAAACAATATGTACAAATTATCAATACATTTAAAACATAATTTTACACTTTCTGGCCTTAAATACCTTATGAATAATCTTTTGGCTAAATAGCAGCAGTATAAATTTTCTTCTGCTTTTCATAAACCTTAAAAAATAATTAAAACTTTTGTTTTTAAAACTATTGGACAAATAGTTCTATTTGTGCTTTTGCTATGGTTTCCCCATCCAAAAAAAAAAAAAAATATTGCCTCAAAAAAGTGGCAAGCATAACATGGTAAAAATTGACAAGATAAATAAGCAAATGTCTCCCCTTCGATGGTTACTAATAATACTGTTACGTTTGAAGTAGAACTTGCGCCCACCTGCCTGCTCAATACTCCTAGCTGATACCCATTAAAAGACTCACACTAATGTCACATGGCTTTGGTATGGGCCTCATTAAATCCCACTTCAGCAAAGCATTTAAAAAGCATTCATCCCACCTTTAAGTACTTAACACTACCCATTATGCTTCAGTCATGCACTTGTTCATACGCCTCTCTGGACCAGAGTCCAGTTGTCCAAGGCCAGGGCATGGCCAGGCCCCCGGCTCTGCAGCACTGGGGCTCACTTGATCTTCCCGTGAGCAGAACCAGCTCCCAAAACTTACCTTACAGCAACTTTAAAATCCATGTAGAATACTCTAAAATCTTCACTGAACAATACTCTCTTTTAAAACCACCATTAAATCATACTCTTTGCAATAAATAAAGATTTTTTTTATTTTTTTTTAGAAAATAAAACCCAACTTTGATTCATGTTACTAACCAGTTGCTACAAATGTGCAAAAGGTTGAGACAATTTTATAAAACAACTGGAAGCTAGTCCAGGTAACTCAGCTGAGACCCAAACACACAGATTTCATACACTTAGGATTTGGTTCAGCAAATGGCTCAGAGGAAATGAGCTGTGCAGTAAAAGCAGAAATCCTAACTATATAAAATGTGTGAGAGTGTGCAGTGGCTATTCTCTTAGCTGTGCAAAAGATTGCAATTATAACTAATCTAAAATAACAATAGGTATCACCATGGTTAGTGGAAACAGTGCTAGTGAAACTGAAGAGGAAACAAACCAAGCACCTTCCACTAACATACAGGTTAACATCATGGTTAGATCCCAGTCCTGTGAACCTGTTCCAGTCCTTGTCCGGACGGTTGTGGTGAGCCATCGCAGCAGCTTTACCAGTCAACGCCACCCCACTGCAGCTGTACCTAAAGTGGCCACATGGAGCAAGACTTTGATGTTGGTTGTATCTCTGGATTTAACATTTTAAAACCTTTTGCACATTTTTGTGTGTGTGTGATTTTTTAAATTTTTTTTTAAATTTTTTTTTTTTACATAAAGGGAATTTATTGCATGTGTCTGACAATTTTACAAAACAAAATTACTGGAACATTGACTTATGAAAAAAATAGAAGGCACATTAAAATGACAGCTTTTCAATGAAAGTTGAGCTTCTGTATGGAGAATTCAGTACAATTCTTGGCTTTATTTAAGCAGAGCTCGATAGAGCAGGAGAGAATGGCTCATTTCTCTTTCCTGTTCCATGTAGAAGATGAAGTCCCTGAGGTTTATGCGAGTAATTTTCTGTCGTGCATACTGTCGGGATGACGGAGTGCCCAAACCAGCCTGACCTCCACTAGACATACCGAGACCCTGCAAACAGAACACAGCAAAGTCAAAAGTCCTGCAACAGCAAAGAGTTTCTTTGTATTCTCAGGTTTACAGCTACTGACTGCTGGATCATTTGAAACATTTTAAACAGATTGAGTTTAATTCTGAAAATATTACATGAGATTTTATTTTCTTTTTTTTTCCTATTCTTCTGAGTCTCACCAAGTTATCCTGAGTAAAGAAACTCAATTGAAAACACATGAGTTTTCATTTTTAAAATTGAAAACACACAAGACCTTGGTTCATTTACAACTGGGGATAAGTATGTCTGGCTAATTCTCCTGCTATTCTCATGTTAACCATAGACTTATTTGATCAGTTTAATTTCAGGAATGTATTTAGGACAAAACTATTTGCAGCAGATAAAGCCATCTTCAGTACATCGAATGTGTGCACCATCCTACTCCACATCCTGGGTCTAGGACTGGAAAAAGGTGAGTGGTGTATCAGGATGCTGCTACTGCGATAACCTCTGCAGCTGAGAGTCCCACAGGGACCCCGATTCTCTCCTCTGAACCTACCAAAGAGAAAGGCTCAGTGTGGGGATATGGTGAGCAACCTTGCTCCAGTACATAACCAATACTCAGCTGAGAGACAGAAAAATCAAACAGAAAAATCACAAGGACATTGTGTGATGATAAAGGCAAATACCAGTATACTAAGGCTATGCTAAGTAATTTGTATTTTTGTTGTTTAAATTGATTCAGGGGTACTGAATTACTGCATACCTTATCCTGGTGTTCCATAGAGAGAGAGAAAACACACAAACTGAGCCTGAGATCACTGTGCTCTGACTATTTAGAAATCGAAAGGACAAAATTACAGAGACTCTGCAGTCCTGTTGAGTTTAAAACTGAAATGCGATGCACACGCGCATTCAACCCTTTTTTCATCCTCAGGAGACCACTGTGTTTATTAATTTCTATTGATTTCTGGCAAAATAATCTTTTAACTTAGAAAAATAGGTTCTAATCTCTAAAATGATTTAAATTATTTTTAAAACCTTTAAGACATCTGGAAGACTTTTCAATACTTTTGAAATCCCGAATTTACATACTGCTGCTCTTAACCTACCAGTCTTTCCCCAGGAAATACTTATTCTAGGCTCTTGATTCTAACCATTAAAAATACAGTTAATTGTAATTCTACTACTGAATCATAGAATCATGGAATAGTTAGGGTTGGAAAGGACCTTAAGATCATCTAGTTCCAACCCCCCTGCCATGAGCAGGGACACCACACACTAAACTATGTCGCCCAAGGCTCTGTCCAGCCTGGCCTTGAACACCTCCAGGGCTGGAGCATTCACAACTTCCTTGGACAACCTATTCCAGTGCCTCACCACCCTCACTGTAAAGAACTTCCTCCTTAGATCTAACCTAAAGTTCCCCTGTTTAAGTTTAAAGCCATTACCCCTTGTCCTACCACTACAGTCCCTAATGAAGAGTCCCTCCCCAGCATCCTTGTAGGCCCCCTTCAGATTGTAGGGGAAATGTATATGGTACATTGCAAGTAAGACATGGCACTGTTTCCTCTGTTGCTTTTCTCCCACCCTATCAGCAGACTCCTTGCAGAGCTGTGCCACTCAAGGTTTCTCCTATACATGATTATTAAATCACGGTAGTGGGGCAAATCCTATCTCTTGTAACCAAAACCACAGAAGTCAAATTAACGTGGCTAAGCTTGCAAGCAAGAGAGGGAGAAGCTCACAACCTTTGAGCACCATGAGCATTTGATCTCAAGGATTCTGTTCTCCAGTATGGAATAGCTTTTGTTAACAGACTGATTTATTACCTAACCTCACTGCCCATAGGAAAAGCATGTGCTGTAGCTGCAAGGGTTGCTCATCTATGGTGACACCAGGCACATCCCCAGCACACAATCCATTTATTTAGTGGTGCTCTGAATTCTACACCAAAACACTCTGCATTCCTAAAAGAAATAGCATCATTTATACTCTTACTCTTCATCTCCCACAGGACTGGAATGATCCACTACCTTAAGTTGCCTCTCACTTGTACTCTGATCATGCATCCGCTTTGGAGGGCTGTTGTGACTGCTTCCAACTCTCCAAGTAACCACCACATAGATCTTTAAGACAAGCTGACTCAAAAATACTTTTCTTTCTTCTCTGCTCCCCACACGGTGCATCTCTCCCCCCTGCCCCAAGTAGTACTTCAAATTCATCCTGACTACAGTTCCTGAACAGTGACAAACACACTTGTAAGAAATGTGGCCACCTTGAACTTATTAAAAAACACTGTCCATAGCATACTGGACTGGCACCATTCTGCACACACTACCAAATAGTCACAGAAAAGCTACTTTATTTTCTCTTCACATAAACCCATCTCCTATTCGGACAAAGTAGCTGGAATTATATCTAAGATACGAAGGTGCTGAGGCACTGGCACAGGTTGCCCAGAGAAGAGGTTGCCGAGAGAAGCTGTGGCTGCCCCATCCCTGGCAGTGTTAAAGGCCAGGTTGGACACAGGGGCTTGGAGCAGTGGAAGGTGCCCCTGCCTGTGGCAGGGGATTGGAACTGGATAAGCTTTAAGGTCCCTTCCAACCCAAACCAGTCTGGGATTCTATATTCATTGCATTTATCATTCAAGATACTGAACTTTCACACAGGAAGAGCATATACTTCATGCAACACCATGACTGAAGCTGTGCACTTTTGTAACTGCACTGGTGAGACAGTCAGTTACCTGATAATGTTCTGTAATTGTTCTGTAAGGTGGATAAAAAATTGTAAGATTTTTAGGAAGTACAGAAGCACCTCTAAGCTGACAGAACAGGGATTTAGATCTGTCAATATGATTTCTAATTTAAAGACTAATTAGTTTGGTACTGCATTGTACTCAAAATTATTCTGCAGATGCTATATAAGAAATGCAGACTACTAAATGCCATGAGTTTTTAATTATATACATGAATGCAAGCAGAGTTAAAATTAATTGCCAAGAATAGTGGAATTGAAGTATAATGCAGATTTTCCTCCAGAAAAATGACATCTTTTGTCAGCATGACAGACTTTTCATTAACCCCAACGAGCCCTTTGTTGTCTGTATCTATGGCAACTAATATAAGTTACAAAGACAAAAGCTTGAATAAAAAAATGAATGGTTGTGAGATGTTTACATTGTTTATTTCCTGGCCTGCCACACTCAAGCTATTCCCAAATCACCCTACTCAAATATACACTAGTACCAGCTTCGTTATCAGTGAACTTACAGTTAAAAATTAAGGGAAATCTAAGCTGTTCCAGGCCAAAAAAAGATGATTTAATTTATATGTAAACTCTCCTCTTCATTTTGAGACTGCTTAAATACATGAGGTATGGCGACTTCTCATCCTTCCCTTTTCCCCACTGCCTCTTCTCCCTTGCCACTTCAATCTTACTCTCTTGTAACATACCAAAGCGACTGGTGACAGCCTTGAACTTGGCAGCTGCGAATCCCACAGGACAGCAGGGAAGACACAGAGAGCAAACAAATTATTTTGTGCTCCACGTGTTCCTCGCGGGGCTACAACGGGGCTTTCCCAAGACCCACACACAGAGCTCCCGCTCCCAGCCGGGACTGAAGACAAAATAAGTTCAAGGAAAATCAAATGCAGGAATTTGCCAGACTGCTGTGGTGCCATGCTCTCTGTTAACCTGTAATCCAGGATGCACTGAAACAGTTGGAGTCCATTTACTTTAATGGGTTTTAATGCACTTCAGATACGCAGAGCTTAGAGTATTTTAAAGAACACTGCTGGACTGTCAAGCTTAATTCAACTCTTGGAAGCTACCTAGCTTGAAATTATGGCTTAAGAAGAAGAATCAAGAGTAATTACTGGTTCAGTATGCACAGTTCGAAGCAATTCTGAATTGATGTGAGATGTGACATAAGGTTTGGGTCACCCATCTCAGCTTGTTTGCTATTTTCATGATTGTCCTCTATGGAATACTCATGCTGTTAGAGAAGCAGAATAAAAACAGTTAAAAATAAAACACTGACCAACTGTCTGCCAAAGGAACATGCTCTCACAGTGATAGGGTAGGAATTAAAACAGATAGTCCTGTGCAGAGAAGCTGATGAAGCCTCAGTGCTGGCATGTGTCATATTGCTCTGGTACTACTTACCACAATAAACCAGCTCATCTACAGAGCGTTCACCACCTCTTGCCTGCTCCAGAAATACTCTTGGTCCACTGTGCTGCCGTCCACCTATCACATCTCCCATCGGGTGGATGCATGTGCTCATCAGCCACCCAGGAGACACATGGTCCCCAAGCCACATTACCCCACAGTTTGCTGAGCTCAAACTGCAGCCTCTTCCTTGCTGGCGATACTGGCATGTTTCTCCTTCCTGTATCCAAATGACCAGCTCACATGGAGCTCACAATCCCAAGCTCCTTTCTCCTGGTCCCCACCAGCAGATTTGATCAGCATTTCCCAAAAGGTTTAACTGGGAAAGAGGTTTGAGCCAGACACACCTCTTCTGAAATCTTCATGGACAAACTGCTCAGAAAGTAAAAATGTCTTTGTGCATTGAATTATAATAATTACAGCATCAGGTATATGAAAATTAAACCAAGTAACTCTCCAAAGTGTGCCATTCCTTTCTTGAGATAGAAGTGCTTTCACATAAGAAAGCACATGTAATACAAAATCTGCACTTATTTTTGTAATAATGATTTCTACTTTTGAACAATTAGATCAATTTTTTTCACAAATCTGTATACCTTCAGCTTTGAATTACAGAACCATGGAAATACAGCATGATATTCTTGTCAGGAAACACAAAGATAAGGGCAAATAGAAGATTGCATTTAATATTTTATCCATCCTTCCTTCACCAGAAAACAATTCAGTCCTGACAACTCTCCTTTGAACATAGTCTTGATCTGCGGCTATTGCTTCTATGTGACCCAGAGAGACAAGGCAATAATGATAAAAGATCTGCTGGTTTTCTTCCCAGGCTACATGGCACATCCTTGTGGCAACCTTGCACTTCAAGCCCAAGTCTGAAAGTGGGAATTGAACAGTAACAATTCAAAGCCAAGCTATCTGTGGACTGAAAAAATACCAGGAATTTTGTCTCTCCAACCTCCATGCACTGAAGAGAAGTGGGAAGATAAGGTATGTATTAGTCTGCTCTTACCAATAAGAGGTCTTGGATCACAAGAAATACTGCGGAGATACTTTGCAGCAGTGATGTTTACTTGCATAAAGTGTTACTAGATCTTCGGCTGAGAGGCACTTTGTACATTAAAACCAGGTGTATTATGTATGATTAGCTGTCCCACATAATTCAGGGTTTAATTCAGCACCTATTGAGGCTAATAGCCATGATTTCACTGATTCAAATGAGAGCCAAAACATCCTTAAATTAGTATTCCCCTGAAATACAGAAAAGTAGTAACTGTTTGTCAGCACCTCAAAGATTAACAATACTGTTTGAAATAAATCACATCTACAAAAAGATGGTGCATCTTCATATGGGCAATAGGGTGATTTTACAAGTGTCTTTAGAAGGATTCATCACCAAAAGCTGGCGTTCAGGCCTTCAGATCATCAACACTAACAGGGAGGATTAGCTACCATTATTTCTTCGGAAGCTAGTTATTTTCATTTTTATGCTGTACTATTTTAGTGCAACTGTTCCTGCAGACTCTGTCTTGGCACACGTTCACTTGCTACACCCTCTTGGATGCAAAACGCATCTCATTTCCCCTGGGCACATAAACACACACCTCGCCCTGCAGACAAACATCAGAAAAACTGATTTGCACAAGTATTTACAAGTACTTCAAATACCAACACAATTGCAACATTTCAAAGACAGCATGCAGTAATTTTTATATTAAGAAATAATAAGAGGGAGGTAAATCATACTAAGACATGGATACAGTGAATTTTTTTTCTTTAGATGCAATTTAGTTTATAATTACACGATGCTATTTCAACCTAAAGAAACGGGCTGCCATTACAAGAAGAATGCTTTATATGTACCTGCTCTTTGCCTTTACTATGTTAAGCTAAGTCACATACGCAAGCACTATTACAACTGAAAACCTGCTTTGTAAAACAGCATCACACCAAAAACTTCCAGTTGAGAGAACTGGACATCTCCTCACAACCTGACCACCTATTCCTTCCTCTAGAAGAGCATTCTCCCCATGAACTGCATGAGAGCAGGGCCAAAAAGCAGGCTGGGTAGCACTGCAGTGAGAAACCATTTGAGAAGTCTGCCCCAATAGAGATAAATAATGCAGATAGGCTATAATGCAGCTACGGGCTATGACATTTACCTGCTCAAGGGAGACAGGTGTCCAACCACCCAGTCCTCAACAGGTCAGTCTCAGGAAAAAAACAGACTGTAACTAATTTGAACTTCTTAATCATGCACATCTTTGAATAATCATTGTGCTAATGTGAGAAAGAAAACCTCCAGTTTTTATTGCACAGAGATACAGCTCTGCACTCCGTGAGGACTTTTAATCTCCCAAAGATCTTCCTGTATCCCTTGCTCCTCACTTTGTATGTGATAAAAACTGATGCCTTGTATCCTCTGACTTCCTGCAGCACACTCATGATTTGCTCTGCGGTGCAGGCTCTGGCTCTTTTCACTTACTTCGCTCATGGACCTGCTCTTCACCACAGCTTGCCAACATCTTTATCCACAAATATATTGTACCTATCACAATTCCCTGCCTTAGTTGGAATCAAAAGCAATGACGATTTTACCCGATTAAGAACTCTAAGTTTGGGCTGCATTCTTGCTGTGGTAATTGTAAGTGGAATATTCTATTTATCCTGTTTCCATCATACACATATATTTTCATTTTGCTTGGCATGTTTCTCCTCCCATGCTTTCCAAATGTTTAATCAAGTGCTGCTCCCTTTGAAATACTAATCCTGCCAAAATGTTTTATTTTATTTAAATATTTTTTTCCCAAGCAATGAGGTGCTTTTCCCTTCTAATTTTTCAGTATTAGCATAGGGGTTTTTTTGGATGGATTGGTGATTTTTGGTGAGGGTTTTTTTTAAGTACTTGCCCGTCTTACTCCAGCATAGTGATGCTATACACCCTTACATTCTGTATTCTCTCTCACTTGGAGTCAAAAGACATCAAACCAACTTTGGTAGAAGCCCTATAGCTGAACTTGCAGGATTCACATTTTCCTTGAATCATATTTGATTCCCATCTGAACTTTCTCATGTGGTAATCCTTGATATTAGTTCAACACTATCTCGGTTTTACATAGTGGGTGGCCCCTTCTTTTCTAACCTGTATGATTGCTACTTACATTTAGTCAGAAACTTAAAATAATTAAAATATTCTTGACATTCATCAATCTCTAGACACATATAACTGTAAAAATTAATTGTTTAAATATCTAATTAAAATATATATAATTGCTATCCAGTAAAGGTTGTTTTTTGGTCTACCTCTTACTGAAGGCATGCTGAGCAGAACAAGTGTGGGGGACTACATTCATGCATAGCTAGTTTTGACTAAGAAGAAATCAGCACAAGAAGTGCATCATGACATTTCATGTGCAAGCTATATCTCACCTTTTTAAGGTGAGACACAGATCCCATACAGCTGTTTCATATATTGCCAGTCCTCCCATGGGAGGGGGGAAGAGCAGGAGACAGAGAGAAAAGTATCTAAATCTTAATGCAACCACAAAATCACTTTCTCAGCTCGAGAGCATGAATTGCCCTCATTCATCTCAACTGACTTCCAGTTCTTAAGCCTAATTATGATGTATAACACCCAGACTTTAAAATAATTATGTTTGCAACTGCTGGCCACCTTGCGCACTCCCAGCAATTGTGGAAGTGCCAATCAAGTGACTTTATGCACCACTTGCCAAACAACAGGCAAAAATAGCCACAGATCTACCAGCTCTTGGCACATGTTATTCCTGTGTAAAACCTGTCTGTAGATTAGTTACCATCTATGAACAGTGGTATAAACCTTTCTCTATAATTACCAGAGGCTCCTTTGTGGATTTAGGGTAGTATATGGCCCTAACTCGTACACCCAGCCCATTAAATAAAGCAAAACATACCAGGCAATGCTGATGTCTCTGGATTGAGTGGCAATAGAATTCAGCCCTAAATGCTAATAACTTCAGCTTGCAGGATAAACACATTGTCAGAACACAGTCCAGTGTACAGGAAATAAGACATTAACATTTGTAAATATAATGTGGAAGAGGCTAACACTTTCTGTTACCGCAAGTATCATGGAATATAATTAAGGCATGGTGCATTTCAGGCGTTAAAGAGAGATGATCCAGAGTTCAGCACCGAAAGGACGATGAATCATTTAGCCACTCATTTTGTGACTCCTTAAGATTTCTGTTTCTTAGTTAAGTCTCACTCTTCTTGACTCAGAAGTTAGTGGTTTTGTTTGTTTGGACCAATGGCTCCAAAAAGGAAACAAGGTGGGTTTTCTTTCCTGCAGACATCAGTAAGCTTACAGGAGCCCCTATTCAATAGGTTCCTTTGTTTCCCCTTCTATATTACGCAGACAGTCCCTTGCACGTCATGGTCACCCCATGCTGCTTATCATGCTGTACTCTTTCTGAAGTCCTTTTCTATGCCCCCTGCCCCTCTCTTCCACACCAGGATCACTTCTCCAGGACTCAAAGCACATACGCTTCAGTGACCTTCACATCTCCACTACTCTGCATTGCTCTCTTCCATTCAGACTGCAATCTAATTTGCCACCAAACTTCAAATTGCTTCAGCATACACATTTCCAACATCTCTAAAAAACAAAACAAACAACATAAACCAACACAAAACCCCAAAACAAACAAAATATTCCCCAAAATCCACAACCAAACAAAAACCCTCTGCTTCATACTGAACTCTAACCTCTTAATGTCTATCCAGGTTTTTTTGTCTCCATTATCAGACAAAATAAGACAGCCAAGCCTTGAGTAAAAAGCAGATCAGTTTAACTTATAAACACTACACCATCAATTTAAATTTTGCTCTAACATTTTAGAAAACCTGTAATCCTCTCTTCATGAATTCCCAAATCCTTATCTTCCTCCAACCCGTTTCACCACAAAGCAAACAACCAACCTTTTAAAGACACGGCCAACAGAGAATAAACCTTGAATTTCAAACTAAGCCATTTGGAAAAAACAAACTCACTTGTTTTTCTGAAAAGTTAACCCTTTCATGCTCTCACAATTATCCTAGATCCACCTCTTTTTATGAAGTGGGATTAAACGCATCACAAAATCTTTCAGAGAACATCCTTTAACCAACTGTGTTTTGCTGTGACAAAATGATTGAGCAATCCGTATCAACATAAAAAAAATCTCTTCAGTCTACAGGTGGAGATACATGGCAAAGACATGGTGATGTACAAGACACTTCTTTCAGATGTTAAAGCTCTCCTCTTAGTTATCTCTACCTTGTAATCTTTACTATCCTCATAAATTTGGATACCACTCAAACTACCTCAAGAGAAGAAGAATTAACAAATAAATATCTCAACTATCACCACCTTTCCTGTATTAGAAGCACTACCAATATATTTAATTATTAATTATTTAAAATAAAACCCAGATAGCCAAAATTAAAAGCTCCATTATGAACAACTGTAATTGAAACAGATATTACAATATATAATAGGAAATAAGTCTGAGAGACACAAAACCACCTAGTACCATAAATCATCTGATACATCCTGAATAGCTATTACTAGCAGAGCCCAACAGTTAACAATGATCAGTGTATAAACTGACAAGTCTCATACATCTAATTACTCCCCAAATAAAATAAATGTTATATAAAAAAAGAAGGTTGCAACTACAGAAGAAAAACCTTTCCCAAAGTACTCGCCAAAACCAGAGGCTCGTGATGGGATTTTTTTTTTTGGCAAAGTTAAACAAAAGGCAGTGGAGTGTAATTTATTCACCATCTCTGGAAGGGAGCTGGCACAACCAATCATCAGCAATGTGAGAACTCTAACAGATGACGGAAGAGGGCAACCGAGCGGACACACGCCAATGTACACATGCACACACACCAGAGAGAATTACTAAATTAATTAGAGAGGCAAGTGAAAAAATAACATGGAATTCAGAATGCGCTCAATAGTATGGAATGGTGCTACTGGCCTATTTTAACCATTGGCAATAAGAGAGGAGGAACAGCTAGCTCTAGCAGGAGCAAGTGCATTATGATACAACACAACATGAGCATTATAAAATGCGAGATGAATCTCAAGCCCAGAGGCTCTTTAGCACCACTCCAAATCACAACTCTCTGCCTTCATTTTTCTTCTTTGCTACCATTCCACTTCTTCTCCCAGTACTTCTGACTTGATTAACCCTTTTTTCTCTTTCTTGTCTTTTACTTTCCTATTTTCATGGCATCATATCAGATTCTTTAAAAAGCATCTGAGTAATAACAGCAGAGATTATAGATTCGTGCAAGGTGTCCCTGCCCACAGCAGGGCGGTTGCAACTAGATGGTCTTAAGGTCCTTCCCGACCTTAACCATTCTATGAATCAGGAGTCACATTTTCTGGAGTACTCTGATACTGTGAAGCTCCAGTTGTTTCTGATAAGAAATGTCATCACTTCATTGGCACCTTTAAAATCTAGCCCCTGATTATAAGTTACAAAAATCATAAATCCTAACCTGCTTTGAATGGTCTGAATTGAAGTGCTGTGAATTTGTTTTTCTTTAAATAACTTTCCACAGAAATTCAAGTATAATGAGCCTGAAACACACTTCCTGAAATACAAGCTTCATTTTAGCTTTTTGGGAATTAGAAAAGGTAACAGTTGCACACTATGCCTAATTTGTTGTATCCCTTTATGGAATAGTGAGTTCTGTTGTGCAGTTTAACCACTTATGGCTTTCTCATTAACCTGGCCTGAAATTATGAAATCAATTTTCAAGAGCTTTTTTGGTCTTTCTACAAACCTGCACTTGGATCACTGATCTTTCCACACAGTGCATATAATGTGCTACCTGAACGTGTGCAGCAGCAACATATGGTACAGTTGGTTATAACTATTTTACCATCTGTTCTATCTGAACTCTAACCTTGATAATCCTGTATCAGCTTTTCCTGCTAACTACCGCAGTTCTTAAGATTTTGGCTTCTACTTACCCTTTTAAAATTCAACTGCAGCAAAATGAACAGCTGGATTATATGGTGCTTTTCAGAAGCCTTCACTGCTCCCCAGGTGACTTAATTTGGTCAGGGTCTTAAACACAGAATCCCTACAAAACTACAGGCGCTCTTTTTTTTTTTTTCCAGTTAATAAGACAAATCAATAACCAGAACATTCCTTATTCTGAAAAATATTGCTCAAGATCCTGCTATATTCTTTACATATTCATAAAGCACTTGGTTTTTATTATGCAATGTATCACCTTCAGTGGAATTACAGCAGACTCTGCTTTCCAAGAGCAAACTTCCAAGTTTTCAGCAACGTCCCCCACAGTGCCTGACTCAGTCTCTAACCAACTCACACTGTCAAGCACCACTACCATAACACTTTACCATCTTGCTACTCTGCATACTCATAAAAACTAAACAGTAAGCATCATACTGAAAAATAAAATGTCAATTTTATGGCAATAAACATTAAATCCTCCCTCAAGTTCAGAAAACCAGATTCTGTAAATTGAGAGAGGACCTTTAGCACTTCTGTAATTACTGGTGGTGGGGTTGGTTTTGTGTTTTTTTTTAAGACTTGCATCCCATGTCATCAAGTTCTATTTCATATAGATGCTGGCGTTTGAAAGTCTAAGCTTTAAACTCTAGGGATTGCCAGAACAGCTCATCTGGCAAACCGCTTTCAAATATAACGTTTGCCTTGTTTACAAAAACTCACAGAATAGCTACACAGTAATTAAAATCCATGAAAGACCGTGGCTTTCGTGTAATTTATACAAACATACAAAACTACTACATACACACAGACATATGGAAAACAAATATATATTTAATAAATACTAATGATAGCCACAAGAACATACGCACCTCTAGTTTTTGTTAGATGTAACCAAAGCATTAGCACTTGACAGTACTAATTCTTATGGATGATGAAATTGAAGAAGGAATCAAATATGGCTATCACCAATTACTGTTTTAGAATATCTAGATTCAGCTCCAAATATTAAATCATAACAACCCAGTAAATGTCTCTGACTCATTATCAAATGACCCAGACTGTGATGCCTACACAATGAAAGCTACGTTTATAACAAATATCTTTGTAAAATGTTTCAACTTTTAAAATTAGTATAGTCCCTTCTCATTAAAAGTACTTGTATCTTCTCCATTTTGAAGCACCGTATCATTTCTACAAACATTTCCCTTCTGATTTCTGTTTAGTGTCCGAACAAAAGGGGAATTAAATTTTTTGAATGTGTGAAATCAGTTCATGAGATATAATTTTGCCTTTTCACACACGAGTAGTTTAAATATGGTATTCAATGTTATCTTGAGGCACAAACATAAAGCATGTAGGTTAGAGAAGTCAAAACTACATACTAGTCTGCTACCTCAAATGTCTTTCAAAATATGCATCTGAAGGATATCATAGAAACTACATTGAATTTAGTTGTAATCACAGTCTATTATACAAATAGCATACAGTGACTATAGAGTCCCTGAATATACATATATAATTCCATACATATTTTCCAACTACACAAAAGCATCTATATTTTATAGCTGTACTTCAGGGAAGGGAGAAGTACTTCTTTTCTTTTGGAGTTCATGCTAAAACAGCCTCCTCCTTCCTCATACAATGCCAGAGAAATAAAAGCTTCAATGGGTAACAACTGGAGTTTACACTTCACCTTTCCACTACAAATACACCAGGACATGAGCTCCGCTCCCCCACCCCTCTCCTCCCAATTCTCTTTTGCATTCAAATATTTCCACCTCTGCATAAAAATTACTTTTATTATGCAGTTTCACAGACTTTCCTAGGTTGGCACCCCAGGAGCTAATCCTGATTCACAAAACAAAAACATCTAATTACCCCAGCTGCATAATTCATTGGCCCATAACTAAAAGTTGGCCAATGCATGATCTTATCTGACAGACTCTGGGGAGCACATGTGGGAATCTCACTATGGGAGAAACGCTGGTCAGGGCTGGCGGCCGCCGCTGGGCTTTGCAACCGAAGGTGACGTGCTCTACTTGGGTGTCTTGGTCTCACCAAGGAGAAAGAGGGCAGAGGAGAGGATGCTGCCTTGCAATCTGGAACTTGTACACTTGCAGGCAGTTAGTCTGTCTTTGGTTGCTCAGTCTGTCTGCAGGTAAATCATTTAACGAGAGGTTTCTACCTGAGCTGTGATCCTCCACAGCTTCACACACTGCAATAAGCCACATGCACTTTGTGATTAACTGAATTGCAGTAGTAGTGAGCAAGAGAAAATACTTGAATTGGCAATACTGTAAGTATACACTACAGGTTTGCTTCAATTGCATTGAGAGGCAAGACTGTAATTTGAAAATCAGACATTGCTCAAATGACAGAAACGAAACACACTTATTGAGTATTCCCTAGTTTGCATCTCTTTTTCCTACAAGGCTGATGAAATGCTACATACGTTCACAATATCCTGGCAAACTTCCCAGCAGAAACAAAAACCTTTTACAGTGTCTGAAGAGAATTTCTGCAGGACCTTTCAAAATTGCTTGTTTAATTTACCAGAGCTGCTCTTAAGTTCCATCTAACCTTTGAAAAACAGCATCCTGTTTGTTTTCATGATCAAGTATCTGCAATTCACTGAATTCAAAATGAAGAGACCTGGGTGACTTGGTGCCAGCAAAACACCTTATGGTCTCCCATGAATTTCACATGGAAAGAAATAACTTAAAAGAACTATGATTTGGGCTCTAACATGCAACATTTTACCACACAATAAAGACTAAGCCAGAAAACATTTCAATTCTCAACCATATTTTTTATTCTGTGTTGTAACAAACATGAGTGGCAGAAAGACTCGTCAATGCAGTGGCTAAGGCACTATTCATCTTTCATCTCCCACATCCAGGCTGGAACCACTTGGCAATAGACTGACTTTCTCACTAGAAATGTCATCATGGAGCTGAGAAATCTTCTTGCCAAATACGTTTTTGAAACAGATGTATTTTTGCCACACATTTTATCTTTGACAAAAACTTACTTGATAGAGAAAGTTTCATTGAAAATTTTTTTCACCAGCTCTAATAACAAGAAGTTAGACTTACAGGTCCTAAGTGGAAAAAGCTGCTCAGACTGTGTCTTGCTGATACAGAGAGGAGGTCTCCCTGGAAAAGCAATGACTATTACTGTAATGGGTATATATGTCTATTATCTATTGTTCTGTCCTGGTTTACCTGTGTTTACCCTAGAACAATATGCTACAGGTCCCTTCTGACTGTGGCATTCACAGCAAGGCTAAAGATGGGACCAAAACCTGCCTCATCCTTCTCAGCTGGTCTTAACAGCTATGTCTGAATGACTGCTTCATGTACTTAAGTAGTAATTAACAACAGAAATGTTTAGAATAAACGAGTAAGGACAGGGCACTTGAAAAAGAGTTAACAGATGTCCTTAACATTGCTGCTGGCCTAATAACATTGCTGCAGTAATTTATGTGATGTGGAGTTTATTTAGCTGCTGCAAACATACAGGGTTATAATAATCATATGCAGGTTGCATTAAGTACAATACATCTTGGATGCATAACATAGTGTTAAAAATAATCCCAGAAACATCATGCCTTAAAGATATTACATGTGCAATATCTTCTACAATCTGACTGTGAAAAGCTAGCCAGAAAGCATCTTTCAGGCTTAAAAAAAAAAAATATTAAAAAATATAAAACCCCAGACTTGAAAATTGTTTTACAGATAATTTTGCCTATATTTTGGGATAGCAAACATGCAATTCAAACATCAGATCCTGGCATAGTTCAGTAAGCTATCAGCACAGCAATGCTGCTTTTTTTGCCTTTGAAAAATGAAAGAATTAAATTCAAAACAAACAATTTCAATTTAACACCAAACTACAGGATAACCAATCTTAAAAATGTCAAATTGTAATGGATCTTAATACCCATATAAAACACAAAAATAGTGGCATTGTTCCTTGGTAATGCATAGCAACCTTACAGAATTTCAGTGAAGGAGAAAGAAGGGAAAAACACCTTATTACTTCTAACTCCTGCGAGCCATTTTGGTCTCCAAAGGTTTTAGACTGCCTCAGGCCATGTGTCTGCAGTGTTTCGGGAAATGACTTGCCTTCGCACGAACACTGCTATGTTCTGCAGCACTGCTGCCCCCCAGCATCCCCGCTCAATTTCTATTTAACTCTTCCTTACCTGTATCAGCCTTTTTCCCCCCTTTTTTGCAGCAAGATTTCAGAAGGGTTTTGCTTAAAAAAAAAAGAAAAACACACACAAAGCCACAAACCAAAACCCCTCTGCTTTTCCTGACAAGTTTTCTTAGGACCAGAATTTATAAATCCTTGAGAGAAAACAGAAATCCATTTTAAACTAAAATATTTGAAATCAAAACTAGTTTAGCTAGCAATCATCATGGAGCTCTGAAGTTTGATATTGCTCAAATGTTTGTCTGTTTTACCCCAGTTAACAACAAATAGGTAGACAACAAAAAAATCATCAACATACCCATAAAAAACAATTGCACTATTAAAATCCTTCACCTATCAGTGTATTTAGATTTTTAATTACATTCCCAGCACCACATTACAGGCTATGATTAAGCCCCTGGATAAGGCCTCAAAACTATTAACTGTTTTGTCTTAGCAGCAGTGTATCAGAAGCAATAAGAAATAAGCCATCTAATATAGAAGGAAAGAGAAAGATTTAATCCTCCCTGTATTTTTTTAAACTCACTTAGAGATGTTTCGTGCTTCCCTCTGTTTTCTGTAGAGATTCAAGGCAATGCACTGCAAGCTATTTTGCTTGATAGCTTTTTTAAAAATCTCTAGAAAATTCTTAGCCAAGGTCACTACTGATTGACTCAAAATATGACGGTGTATGAGGCTACTAAAATATTCTGTTCATCTCAGAGGTTTAGTTAAGCAGCTCTAACTAAGAGGAAAATCAATATAATACTTCACAGTGAGGAAGAAAATGGAAGTATAGCAGTTAAGTGGTTAATGCAATTCCTAAGTGTTCAGCAATCATTGCAATTTAGTGCCATTTCGATTATTACACAATAAACAGACCATGTTGTCTGGAAGCAAATTTTTATGAGTATAGCTGAAGGGGTTGCAACTTATTTAGCTGCTGAAACTCTAAGGGAAAGAACATTTCTGAATGCTAACACTACAGATCAGAAATATACAGGTACACCAGAAAGGTTATTTTTAGGTCACTACTATGGTAACTAACCACACTGACCTTTAAAATTAGTATGCAGTTCAAGAAAAATAAAGTTCAGTAAAATGTTCTTTAAACAGGACCATTTTAATAAACAATATTGCACACCCTTACAGCACAATGTTGTCACTTTTTGCTGCTATTAATTTTACTTTTGTATCACAGCATCATAACATAATGTATAAGGATATCATGATGCAGAATTGACTAGAAAAAAAACATGCAAACACCCAGAAAACTGATTAAACTATCATTAATTTATGTTTAAAGAATTTAAAAAAAATATTTAAGAATAGCTGTATGTATTTTTGCCATTTATTTTATAAAATTAAACTGCTAGCTGGAGATGATCAGATTTTCCTATAATGTGAAGTCATGGAAACATTTGTAACTGGAATACTTAGAATCAATCTACTTTATCTCATTTTGTTGAAATACAGAATTTTAAGTGGATTTCAAAAGCAAACCCAGTTATGCAATTTATAAATTCAAACGCAAACAGGTGAGAATGGTGTTCAGGGCAGATGAGATAAATAGCATGAAATTAAAAGTGTATGGTTGATAGCAGCAGGAGCTCAATAAAGGAAACAATATTGCGAACAGAGTACCATTAGTACCAATGTACTAATGTTTACTTAGACAAAACATGAATTAGAATCATAGTTTTAATAAATAATATATTATGTGTCAGTCCATTAGGTAAGAAATGGAAATCAAATTTTGGCTGGTCATAAAGGTGTGCTGGCAGTTCAACAAAACCACCATTACAGAGAATATATTAACAAGTAGTATGCTGAAACTTGGAACAATCCAATTACCCTGTCAACTTAAAATCATCAAACACAGAACACAACTGCTCTAATTTCATTGAGATTAGTCTCAGCCATGTTTGAAACAGTTTATAATGCTATATCAAATGGCTGATTATAAACCAGATGTACAGTTAGAAAATACTATATATACATACAGACATACATGTCTAAATGTGCGTATATAGGAAAATACACAAAAGCATTTCAGTAGAGGTTACACTATAGACTTTTTTTTCAAACTGCAGCTCTTTCAGAAGAACAAAAAATTAGTTTTAAAAAGGGAAAATTACACCTGCATTTTTCCAAGACTCAATATGCTTCTAAGTAACACTGCTCTTGAAGTGACTTTTTAATGGGTGGATCACAATTTCTATGGAAAAGGGCAAAAAAAATCTCTACAGCTACTGGGATTCTGGGTCACCAGTACATTTTTCCTGTGATCCCTGAATACTGTATTATACCTACATTTCTTTGTTAGTCACAGGCAGGATAGATGGATGCTGGTCAATTAGTAACTATATCTACCTTTAAGCCCCATCTGAAAATGAGCTCTCTTACAATAAACGTTCTACAAAGACACAGCAAGGGACAGGCACAATTAGCAATCTAAAGAGAAAAAAAGAATGAATGATAAGCTGTTCCAGTGTCTCTACAACCAGGGAATCTCAGTGCAGCCATAGGAGTGAGCTGGTCCACTTCCCAGGGCCACCCAGGAAGCTGCAACTCATGGCAAGTAGATACAAACCTGTGTCAAGGACTATAAACATGGATAGAAAACCTAATCTTACACACGCTGGGTTGAATGTTAATGTAAATGTTTTCCAGGTTAAAAATTAAATTGAGAAAGCACAGAAATACACATCTAATCTGTCTATGTTTTAAACTAAGGCACCCAAGGTGAGCTGATTTCTCTCCAATGCTGCTCATGGAGCTACGCTAGCAGCCATACTCCTTGAGGGTTTTTTTTTCTATTAATACTTACAATACCTTTTCTTATTAAAATAAAAAATGAAGCCATTTATAAACATGTAGTGACATGGCAACGGGGTCTTGTTTCCAAAAATGTAACACACAATCCTAAACTTCTTTTTGAATATTTAAGACCCACTGGTTAGCTTCCCCCTCTCCATGCAGTAATTTTGCTGATAGCAAATAATCAAAATTGTAATTTTTTGAAAGCCAACCAAGTCTCTGAGCATTCTTCTTGACATCTTTTCAGCCAAGATTGCTTTTAGCTGTTGGCCACTGAACGAGCTTATTTAAGGAATGGAAGGTTGTAAGTGTGCCAGCCAGATGAGAATGCTAAGGAGGAAGAGAACAAGCTAACACAACAGGTAGACTGCCTGTATGGAAAAGATTTCCCCCACATTAGTCTCTCATCAGCAAAGACCACCAGCAAAGACATTCTTTCTGCTGTACTGTATGCTACGATCTCCAGATTTATGTTAAAAGAGATCCAGGTTCTGACAGGTTATTTTTCATTTTGCTACTTGACTGGTATTTACACAAACAAACCCAAATTTCAGCTAAAACAAAACAAAACAAATGCTCATGTATGTAGTCATTTAGAAGTAAGGTTCCACCGATATTACATTTTCCAGTCTGACATAAGAGAAACATGAAGCAAAAATAATTACTGTCTGACTCTAGGAAAAACAATGGTGATTAATTACACAGATTTAGCCTTAAAATACAAATTTCACTGCAATACCATCGCCACATACAAGTATGCAGCTTTAAAAAGAAGGTGCTAATTCAACGGAGACAGTGGAGGGAGGGTTTGCATGTATAAATATGTATTATTTTAATCTATTTAGTCTGCAAATCTATTTAAAATACAATAAAATGAGAGACAGGTCTAAAGACAGAAATATAAGACTGCCAAATGAACAAACTTTTTCACTCTGCAGTTTTTATTTTATTATTAGATGCTATTCCTAACTTGTTAAAATTGATCAAATAGAAAGCTGTGAATAGAGAAAAAATTAAGCCAACTAGAAAAGTGTGACTTGGATTTAATATTTTATAATTGCCAAGGGACATACTGAGATCAATGAATTTTTGCCCGAGATGAACGTCAGAAAGAGATGTACTTCAGTCTTTTAGGGAACATTGGTCTATTTAATTCTTGTGTCTGATGCATGTGAAATATGCCTGTCTTGGCCTTCTTTCTTGCCTTAAGGCCATGCTGGAGGCAGACATTACCACTTTTAATAGGCCGCCATCTGAGGAATGGCAAGGGATCCAATAACCTATCGACTCTAATGGATTTGCCTGTTTATTCACTTACACCTTTTTTGCAGCTAATTTTAGTTTTGCATGCTGAGTTGTTTCACTTTAAATTAAATGAATAGAAACAAAGGGGAAAAGACTGTGCAGCTAATAAACCATGATTATTTTCGAAGTTCTTCGCAACAGGATCCTCCATATACTAAGGTATATCACTCGAGAACAGATACACTGCTGCGATTTCCACTTGTTGTCAGAATTAACAAAGCTTCTTTTAAATTTAGTGAGACAAAAAGTAGGTTATTATAAACTCTTGCTTACAATGTATTAATGATTTGCAGCAGTCTAAAGCACCCAGCTCCAAATCATTATGAAGGCTGTGAGCATCTCCAAAGAATAATACAGGTAAAGTTAACGATTGTACAGTATTATGACCAACAAAAATAGCATACAGTTTAATCTAGCCCTTCATCTATACTTTGAAGATCATATGTAATACTTAATGCACTACTTTTAAACCAGATGGAGCCCCTCTAGATAGAGGAACTCTGAGTAGTAAAAATTTTCACTACATTTGATCCTTAGGAAAAATATATATTATAGGCTAAAACTTATTAGGGGATATAATCTCTATATTTGGATTGCATTAATATTTTGTTCCTCTACAGAAAAGTTCTTCCTCCCTGTCGTTGGGAGAGCCTCTTGCATCTCGCCTTCCACAGCTTAGGGGTTCTCTGCAAAAGCTACCGTTCATCAACCTCTTTTTCCAGACCCATCTGTTCAGTTACTTTGCTTTCCTCAGGAAGGCTGAAAAGAAACTACTCAGGGTCCGTCCCTGAAGGGCTGGGCTTCTGCTTTCGGTAACAGCTTTTTTGTAACAGTCTTTGTTACAAAGAAGCCTCTTCTCCGAATCTGGTTGAATTTCACCATCCTCAGTGCTCCCCACTCTCGATCAGTTAAGAGAGCAGTGGACAACGACTAGGTGTCACCTGCTGATGACAGGTCATTCACTGAAGCTGTCAGAAGCCTTTGTGTCCCCACCCCGGGGGAATGCATCCCTTCTGGGTACCCCAACAGCCTTCTGACAACTGTTTGCCCTGAGGAAATCACTGTCAGCTTTCTGGCAGCAAGTAATCAAATTCAGCCAGGAGTCACCTTTTGTTTTTTAAAGGAATAAAAATAATACAGCTTCTACTTCTGGAAAGAAGTAGACTGAGACCAGGTTCAGTCCCAGAGGTAACCAAAATACAGTATCTCCAGGGTCATCTCAAAAAGAACTCCTGAACTGTGTCAACCCCCAGAGACTCCTACTTCACTGGTGTAAATAACTTTTCTATTGTAAAATTGCATAAAATGCAGCAGCACTTGGTCATTTGTTTCCTCTTCGTGACAGAAATCTACATCTGTGATGCCTACGATAGATACTAGTATCCTGTAAGGTTTGTCAAGCAAATTGCAGGAATATGGCTACGAAAACCTAGTATTAAGAGCCAAAAACTTGCCAGCTACAACTCTGCACTGCTCTGTGCCACAGCTGCCAGGGAGAGTGGAGGTGCATGCAAGGATGCAGCAAGTTGTCTGCAGTCAGACAGGGGCTTGTGAATCCCTTCATTTAGAAAAACGAGCTTTATTAGGAAGCTTCTGCCCCTGTAACACAGTGTCTGCAGCACTAAACAGCAATAAAATAATGAAAAAATTCTCCCTGGACAGAAACAGATTAGAACAAAAATGGGTCTGTATCATTTAGAAGGGTCCACAGTGATAGTAATTACTAATGCAGAAGGGAAGCGAAGCAGCTACAAGCAAGCGTGTTTGTTTTTTCTCTCTAGGTGGTTTTGTTTTCTTTTAAGGGATCACTATGAACCTGGCATCTCCTTGTTTTTGCCACTAAGACTTCACCTCCTTTTATACAATTTGCTGATCTTTTACAGATTCTTTAATAACATGGTATGACATGGAATCAACTCAGAGGCTTTACCAGGGCTTTTGGGTTGGATTTTTTGTTGCTTACGAGACACAGAAGTACGTATTTCAAAGGATCATCCACCCATTGTGAGAATTAGCGTCTTAGATTTGCATTCATTTTATTGCTAGTGAATCTGTTGTCTCAGAATTGAGATTGAAGTGGGAGACCTTTTTTCTGACACAAAGCTCTACCAGTGCCCCTTAAATACATAGCAAGAACTAAACTAAGGCTCCTCAAGTAGTTTCAAACAGATCTACATATCTGAAGTATAAAGCTGTTTATGAGGTAAGTATTTCTGGATAGTTATAAATTCAGCTTTCCTTCTAAAATGTTAACTCAGGCCTATTATTTAAATGTCTCTAAACCGCCCAAACTAATAGGACATTTTACAAGCCCACAGACAAGTTAAAATAGTCTGTCTGCTTTAGATATGTTTACATGAATCTGCAAAACAGGAGAAGTGACAGAGCAGCAGAATAATTTTTTTCCCCAAATTGTATTTGTAGACCTGGATACTAACTCCCAGACACACTGTGGAAAGAAAAATGGGAACAACAGACTGAAGTTGGGATTGATTTACTTCATTAGCTGGGATTACAAGTTTAACTTACAAACCAGAGGTCAAAATTTCTCATTAACAAGGGGGCCATGAATCGCTGCAGGGCTTGGTTCAAGAGGAGACCACTCTTATTACTAACTACACATTTCAATCTGTCTTTGATGTTCTCCTTCTACCCTCCTCCCTTTTATTTTTTGGCAGAGGAGTTGATTTTAATTGTAGCTATACAACACAGCTCAGTTTGCCTGAAAGCCAGCCTCCACATCTGCAGTGAGTGCAGTTCTAGTGATATTGGGTGCAGTCCATAGCTTAGGGCTAATTTTAATGGCTCCCCTTTTCATACAAGGCTCAGATTGTTTTCCACGTGATTCCTGTTAATTTAGCTGCAGGAAAGGGCATCAGTTTTCCTTCTGAGTTTCTGATCCATACTTCTAAACTAGGTGAAATGTATTAAAGAAATGATCACAAAATGAGAGATACTATTTTTCTACTACCTCCTTAAACTGATAAAGCAAGTAATACCACTATTTAAATAGGCAAAAGAGAAATACAAGATACAAACGGCATTTTTCTTATGCCTGTATTTTGATGAGCTTTCAATTTGTGAAATGCTGTAAAGAAGCTCACGAAATCTCTAACAATGCTATAAGAGGTTAAAAAGGGAATTCTTACACATCTGTATATTACACATTTTCAAAATATACAGATTCAAACAAAGATTTCACAGTATATTTCTCAAAACAAGGAAGAGTTGTGTGCATTATGGCAGCAGATGGTGTAGTGCACCATCAAATAATGAAGTGTTTAATGCATATTTTCTGGTTTTGGTGAACTGAACTGAAATAACTATAGTCAAAGGTAGAGTACTGAAACAGCTGAAAAGTGCTCATTCTACAGGACTTACTACAGATTTTACAGAAAACATGACACTGATGTTGATTAAACAGCTGAAATTTTCATGTATTACGTATAGCTAAAATCATAATCAAATTTGTCTCAGCAATCAAAGTTATACTCTACACAGTTGTAACTGCCTTCAAGCACTGCAAAATTTAAGAATCTGAAAAATAGAGCATAGTAAAATTTTATATTTAAAAAATGACACAGGTACCATTTTAACAGAAATACAGTATGACTGATAGCATTTTTCACAATTTAAACGTAGAAAACAATTGCTAAGAGTAACGGTTACCAAAAAAATTTTTCATAGATACACAGTGTCTCCTCTTTGTTTATACACACCTATTTTGACTACAAAGAGATATCATCTTCAACTTCATACCTATTTATTATAATAATGAAAGACAATTTTGCACATGGTAAATTCATACACGCTTATGATGCAAAACCCTAAGGTGAAAAGACAGGAACAATTAGGTAGGTAATCTTAATTGAGGACCAATACAAATTTCTGTTTATTCCAATAGCCAAAAATCTCCTGTCTATTACACAGATCTGTTCTATGTTTCCCATTTTCTACTGGGCCAGTTTTCATTTCAGATGTAGTAACACTTGAGGGTAGCATATATTAAATCACTTTGTTTTACCTGTTTATATTAGCAGTTGCTGTTAACACTCCATTTTCCAAGTTCTTCCAGTTGCCAGCCAGTGTTAAAGCATTACAAAGTGTGCTTTTAATTCACTCTTGGAGCTGAGTATTAACTTTTTGTGGTGGCCAAGTGAGTCTCCTTTTGTGCAAGTCTTCTATTACTAGTTAGTAACTAATCTGCCCGCTAGAACTTTATAAAGACCCTTTGTTTGCTTCTGGAACCAGGACTTAGGGAGATAGAAGGCGAGGCAGCCTCAGTGGGCTATCAGTTTCATTCCTGTTGGCAGCACAGGTCAAGGCACTGGCCACAACTTCCAGTCACCTTTACAAAATCTGCTAAAGCGTCAGTAAGGTCTTATCAACACAGGGTGCAACAGCTACCTTCAAGTTTCAACAGGGGGTTATCTTAACAACTAGACATCTTTAAAAGGTCATTATTGCAGTCTAATTTCAAACTGGCAGCAAAATGAAGGGCTGTCTTTGTGTAGGATTAATTTAAAAACCTCAGGATTTGATGTCAGTGGGAAATAACCAGCGTGGGACTCATAATGCTGCCTTCTCCTGCTTCTGGCCAGCACCTAGGGCTAATTTCTTAGGAGATGAAAACTATGACAAGCCCTTCAGTTAAGCTGAAAGCAGGCAGCAGTCCAGTAACACCCACAGGCCTCAGAGGCATCCTGTGACCCCCTTAGAAAAGTCACATTCACTTTGCTCTTGAGAAAGGAAAAATAATGCTAGAGGCATTTTGTTTTAAACCATGTGAAATAAGGAAATGTGAGGATGTGAAAATGAAGTGAAAAAAGTTAGAATTCATTTCCTCCCTTTGCAATGGCTTAGAAGCAAAACTGGTTCATTTTGAAAGTGTGTGTAAAAATCTGATACATTCACCAGTAGGCAGTGACTACAAAATGCTTAAGGTAAAATATGTAAATATGTAAAATAATCTCTTGAAAACCATCTCCTTTTGTGCTTGAAAGCATTTGGTAAAAGCATCTTTATTTCTCAGCAGCATTAACAGACAGAAAGAAAAGTTACTTCTTGTCAAAACAAAAAATAACAACAGAATTCAAGGTACTAGAAAAATATTTTGAAACAAACCTGCAGAGTACTGAAAGGGAAGAAAATTAATGCATAAATTCCTTGGTTGACTTCTGCCCTTTTAGTATTAATCTGAATAATAATAAAGGAACAT
Organism: Nestor notabilis; assembly: GCF_000696875.1. Taxonomy (NCBI): domain Eukaryota; kingdom Metazoa; phylum Chordata; class Aves; order Psittaciformes; family Psittacidae; genus Nestor; species Nestor notabilis. The sequence continues at coordinate 55,944 of NW_009929888.1, read as the reverse complement.
GTAAATTAGTCTCAAAATTTTAAACGGGGTTATTTTAACTATCATAGACTTAAGGCAAACCTAATCTGCCAAGTCTTCATTCTCATTTCACTCTAAAACCATGCCTCACTTTTACTCCTATTATGCCTTTTAACTATCTAAGTTAAGGATTTTTATCTCCTTTCCTAAGCAGATCCAATCTCATTTCCTTGTTCATACTAAAGAGGTCTACACAAAGGTACATTCAGTCTGTTTATTACTTGCTACAGACTGCTAATTTTCTTCCCAAATACCCTCATTAATAAAAGGTTACACTTGGAGGACCCATTAGAATGCTCAAATTAAGAGTACATGAATACTTAAAACTTTTATCCTTTGTCCTAAATTCTTGAGCTGTATTATCAACCATATAATCAAAACCAAGCAACGGAGAACTCATTAACATTGATACATCTTTCAGAAAATGTTTCGCAAGTGAGGTCTTGATTCTAGAAAATGAGCTTGCTTGAAGAAAAAGGAGAACAGGTAAGGAAAGCTCAGGTAAGGAACATGTAAGGAAGAAGACAGAAAACAAAGGCAAAAGATGGAAATCCTGAGTTACTGCAACACACAGGTAAGGAATGATCTTTCTAGAATAAGACTGCTGGGATTTAGTTGGAAAAATTCATATGGCATCAGACTCCAACACAGTAATGTAACTACATAAACACCTACACTGAAAAGGAAATAACAAGAAATTTGAACTATTTTGAGATACGGCAGAATTTATACAGATTATTTTCATTAAAAAAAAAAAAAAGAAAAAGAAAAAAAAAGTCTCTTTCGAATTAAAAGTTTTCCAACATGAATAATAGTAAGTTGTAAAATAGAGTATTTGCAGCATCTAAGCCACGCAGCCAGGCTAGCCCACATTCATTTATGGAGAGACAGCCAATTCACTATGTTGTAGAAAACTTCTTACTATCACCCCAGAATCAACACAACACTATCAGAAGACGAAAGGAAATTTGAGAAGTTGTTAATGCCAAAGAATGACATATCCAAAGCCTTCATTCAGCATTCTCTTTTCCACAGTACTGCAGTTAAATGGATAAACAGTAGGAATGGCAAAAAGATAGTCTGTGTCTGTATGAAAAGGAATCAAAACACTCCACTGGATTTTCCTTCCCGTCATCCACTCAAAGCTGTATTTTTTCAGTAAATTGAGGATGGAATGATGCATCTTAACATGCGCTTTTAATACGCAGACAAATTATTAATCTTTGACGGTATGATTCTGCAGAATTTTTAAGTCTGAAGTGCTTGCTTGAATTAAAGTCTTCAGAGAAATTGGCATTTTTTTTCCTACCTAAGACAGCTATAGTTAATGGGTCAAAACATAATTTGCCTGTCCTTTTTGAGCTCACAGACATTTGTACAAGTGTCACAATCATTCATGTGACACTTGTCTGCTTTATTATTCCATGCCAAAAATAAGCAAATGTTTACAAGAATTTTTTCTCTGAAGCATACAGAGAAGATGTAAGGAAGAGACATGAACAAGTGTACACAGGGAAGCTGAATAGATACCAAAACTGCTACTTCACAACACCCTTTTTAAAGCTAAGCTTCTCCTCCCTGTGTTTCTCAATTTGTCATTAAATTATTATAAGGATCTTTATAATCAACTCAGTTAAGGTCAAGCGTGCAATGGACTGTAAATTCAAATCTCCCATCCTCCCATCAGCCATGCACTTTTACAAGGCACAGAGAAGCCTCATGACTGGAGGAACCTGAAATATCCTGACTATACCGGCACATGGACTCCTCCTCATCAGTTGTGAGAGAGAAAGACTCAATGTGTATGCAAACTCTTTGATGGCAACTGCAGCACAACTAAACAGCTTCTTTCCATAATTCCTGTATTTTAATTTCACAGCTGCTCTTTACTGAGGCTTACACATATAACCATTGCTAGAAAAGTATAAGAAAGTTAATAATTGTTAAAGGGTTACACAATGATAATTGTTCTATTTCTCCTGAATTGCCAATACTGATTTTGCTGTGAGAGGGGATTATGGAAAGAAATGGAACACTAGAGACAGGAAAGTACTCTTACCAAAATAATCTAACAAATGCAAATACAGCTCACAGTATTAACAAAAGTGTCGAGCCTAAGACTATAGACAGATGTTAGCTTTGGATCCAGCTGTGCTGATCAAAGGCTTTATGCCCCCCAGCTGCTCCTCACTGCCCCCTGCTGAAGTTATTATCCTGAAGATCTGCCAGCTCCCTAATTCACTCCAGGCAATATCAGCCGGTCGAACCCATACCACCTATTCACATTATTTAGAATAATCCAGTTGATTTTGTCTAAAGCGAATGCACTTGCACAAACTGTTCCACCATCAGAGCTTCACGGTGGTGACCTCTGATAAGAAATCATATGGATGGCAATTGGTGTAGTTGCTTGCATTGTGCTTGCCTTCCTGAAACCCTAGAAAACAGTCACTTCTGAAATACCACCTTCCCAGTAATATAAATAAAAAGTATTTTAAAAATCAGCTAAGCAAATAAAGCAATGCCTAAAACCTGATTTTTTTTTTTTAACTCAACACCCACCTTCCTACTGAACTACAGATAGGACTTACAATAGCACTGGTATTTGAAAACAGCACCACCAACAATGATATAGATCTCCCATAAAACATGCACAGCACCAAAACCATCACCTTTGTTCCAATAATGCTTGTAAGAGATCACTAAGAGTAACAACTTAAACCACAAGCAAAAACATTGTTTGGTAATTCTTGATTTTGAGTGAATAAATTATGCCTGACTCAGCTTTCACACTGAAAGAAGCTGAGATTTTTGTTAATAAAGACAAAACTAAATATACAAATCAGGTAACATTTAGAGCTGCAGACTTCTTACGTAGCTCTAAAATAGCCCCTTTTCAATGTGCAAATGCACTATAAACCAAGTTTCAGAGTTGGGTTGTGGGTTTTTTTTTTTTTTTTTCATTTTAAATTTGCAGGAGAATTTTGGATCATCTTCCATTTATTTTTGGAGGTATATTTCGTGCCATAAAACACACATTTCCCAACCTTACCAAAAGGCATCTACTGTTACACCACACATTAAAATGGTTCTTTAAATACTAGATACTAAGTGCAACCATAATTACAATTGGATTTCAGCCTGCTCTAGTAACTTTTCTTCTGAGGTGACAAACTGGCAGTACCTGAATTCACTAGAGACTGATTAATTATGCTGCTTTCATACAAACTGGAGACTTCAATCAGGAATGGTAACCTGTACAGTACCTGTGCAGCAGCATATCAGAGTACCAATCCCAGATCCATGCATCTTTCTTTTGCATCATGAATTCTTAGTAATTACTCCTCCCTTACCTATCAGGTAGGTCAGCTCAACTGCAACTGGTTGAACAACTAAAGGAAGAGGTTTGGAACATTTTAGTTATAGTCAATAGAATTCATACAAGATAGTAAAAGATACTGAAACTTCTACCTTACACTCTCTACTTGCTTACCACAACCTATGCAATCACCCTTTTTCTCCCCTGACTAAACACTAAACACAGCAGGAGTTTGCGGAATCAACAGGGAAGAGAGGAGTGAAGTCAAATGTCAGAGACCTCTTTTCTCATATAGTGGAGGAGTTGCCAAATTTTCATCTTCTACATCTTTGGAGGCGATTTTCTTAAATTATCCAGAAACTGTGATCACCTGGCTACAACCTTCTTCTAAAGCAGGCCTATCACCAGAACTTACAGATGGACCGAAACATCCCTGTACCTAGAAAGCAGTACTGGTTTTGTTTTCTTTCTTTCCAGTCCTGTTAACATGCAAAGACAAATTAATACAAGACAAGAATCAGACATATTTGTCTAAAATACACACTCCATAATTAAACTGAGCATGAAAACAAATCAAAGGTATATATGTTCAAATAGTATTTACCGTTCCTTTACATAAAGGAACAAGGAACTTGGCAAATATTTCTTATGAATAAAGCCCCATCTTCACACAAAAGTATGGGTTATGAATAGCAATGAACAAGATAAGAGCACATAAGATAAAGTCAGCTACAGTAAGCCACAAACAGAAGCAGAGCCAGACTGACAATGGAAGAATTCCCATCCTACTGCGCTATAAAGCATTCTCTATACCGTCATTTAATGCCAATGCACATCACCATTTACACTGAAAAAGACACTTTAGAGAAGTATTTTTAAATGCAAAGTTTGGAATAACTCTTTTTTTTATATGGATAATACTCAAAGCATATTTCTCTCTACAGACTTAGGTCTCTCGTGCTTAACATCTGAAACATGCCTGTGTGCTCTGCTGCTAACGGCGATTTAAAGAATTTGCTGTACCTACAGGATTGTATTACGGAGATCCTAGAGGGTATGACTAAAACTTGTAGAAATTAAGTTCTAAGAAAATATATAAATGTAGGTGATTGGTTAGGGTTTGCTTAAAGTTGAGAACAGGAGGTACTCCCAGGTCTGTCTCATAGCCAGTTGTCTCTAATAATGAATACACAGGGTTGACTGTGGAATCAGGTGCTTTCGAGAAAAACAGTAATGTAAAATAATGCCATAAAATGAAAAAATACTGCCAGACCAACAGGCTTCTCTCTCTTATTTGAAGCCACCATTGTCCTGTATGAGCAAAATGGCAGGAAGATTGCTTAGTCTGTCACACTTAGACAAAAGGAGCTGGCTCCACCTGCAAACAAAACACAGTGACAAAATACCATCCCTCTTTTTCTTCACCTAGGGATGCCACTGCATTACTAGACTGATAGACCCAGGTAACAACATTCCTCTTTCAACTATGTGAAATAATGCTGCAGCTAATACACATCAAAAGAATTTACAATTTTAAAGTGTAAGAGGGTAAAACTACAGTACCAGTTTACAAAGAAGAAACTAAACTTAAAAAGAGATTCTTTATTAAATAGTTTTTTTAAAATACTTAAGGTAGCTCCTCCTGTAAATTATCTATTCAACTTCTGTAGACAAAACTCTGATTTTTGTCATGGATAAGAGATTTAGATACAAACAGTAAGAAGGAGTTGGAAAACATTTTGTGAATTAATTAAAACAAGATGTGAAACTATATTACACAGTAAACGGCTAACATATTTTTCTAAGGAGAATGAAATATAAATGAAAATTCACAACTGGTTTATTTTCAATTTTATGGTTGCTTTCTTTTCAGTATTTTCCCCCCAAATTCAACCATGAAAAGAATACCTTTACATATCTGAACAACAGAGGTTAAAGGATGTACTTAGTATTTTATCAATTCTATCAGCTTATGTATGTACTCCAAGGATATATAAGCCAGCCACAAATTAATCTTAAAAATTGCAGGAGGGACGGTATCTCCGTCAGCGTCTCTCTGCTTTGCCTGGCTCAACCAATCTGCTACAGCCATTCAACCAGTTAAATAAATTTCTATACTGATTTCACCATTTTAGGCTGCCTATCTGCAAGTTCTTACTGTCAACATGAATTACTCTGTATGCTGCAATTCCCCCATCAATTGAGACAAAGTATGCTGTTGTAGTGTTCTGTTAACATGACATGCTTCTCATGTATCTGTATTTCAAATGTCAAGATGATACAGCACAGCCAGAGAGAAGTGTTATATTATCAGATCTAGAAGAACAATTCACAGTAAAGGGTAGACTTCAGAATAGGTAGGTAAAGCATTTTCTTTGATATGCAATCTTTAGTTGGGTGTCAATTCTGAACAACTTTTCCATGTTATGGTGTCTTTCTATGCAACTGGAGTGTAAGCCGCTTAAGAAGGATTAATCTGACACAGCTTGATTTGTCTGTATTATGCGATGCTCACTCTAACCAGATGTAAGTCAGGTAGCTGTGCCTTGACAGCAAGAGAGCAGAGAGGGGAGAAAGCTATTAATGAGTTTCTGTTGGTTTGGGTTTGTTTTGTTCTTCTGGAGGAAAATAGTTTCAGAAATTCAGTACAAATTGGAATTCTTCGGTTATACCAGTTGAATGCTGTAGATAAAAATATACCTCTGAAAGCCTTAAAAGAAGTGTATAATTTCTGTTACGGTGTGTATGATTACAAATTTAATGTAAAAAGCAATGATTCTCAATATGTAGTCTAATGAAATAAATTAGAGATGGTGCAGCCTTGTTAAAGAGTTATTTTGAGATTACAAGACTTAAATTCGTAATCTAAATAAAAGTGAATATATAATTTCGTAGAATCTGTTGTTGGAGAATCATTTTCACAAAAAGAAACAGCTTTGCTATCTCCCACCCAGCCACTTAGTACAATTTAATAGATTTCACACAGCAGTACGTAAGGGCAGAAATATAGAACATTATGTTAAAAGCAGTCTTCATCACCACCATGATAAATGCCTTAAAAGACAATATATAACCTTTTAAAAGTTGTCTGCCTGCAGTCCAGAAGATCTTCTATCTCAGTAGAGCTAGTATAAAAACACATTTGACTTCAGACCAACCAGGATTTACTGCTCAATATAGGCTGAAAAAGCTGAACTATGGATTACATTACATTTTCTAATATATGGCACTGTAGAAAAGAAACCCCCACAGGTCAAACTGACTTATTAATCACTATTGCTAAAATACATACTGTGAATAACATCAGCTGATGGGCCACAAACTAGACCTAGGTAAGACTTCTAAAGACACTTGGAACATTTGAGTCGCCAGCACGTATCAAGAATGTCAACTAAAAAGTATTAAAATGCTCATTAAGCATTCTTAATTTTCATTAATTGTTGCAAACTCATCACATGTAGAACTGAAATGCACCAAGTACACAAACTATAGATATGATTATGTAGAAACCAGAGTTAACATACTAGAATTCAGTCTAGCCTACTACTTTAAGACTTTACTCTGGACACTTTTTATTACCAGTTTTCTAAAGTAATGTATTATCACCTGAGTGATTTGGACACTGACAAATTGCTCCAACCTGAAAATTATGATCTGGGTTGGAATGAGATCACCTGTTGTAATTATTTTTGCCTTTAACTGTGAAAAGCCACAGAACATGTCCCACTACAGATCAAATGAATAAGCATTTTACAATACTAAGAAGTAACAAATTGAAGATTCAGACTCTAAGTAAATAATTCTTCTTCTAGATTCTCAATCAAGAAATGAGACTGTGATGTCAAGTGTTTCCAAAGAGGCAATTTTTATTTACAATTTCTTCAAACAGAGCAAACCTACTTCCCATTTTAATTTTCTTGTGTGGAGCCTTTCCATATTGGTTCTAAGTTATTTAAGGCATATTATGAAATGAAAAGAATACTTGAAATCTTGATTATTTTGTTTTTTCTAACATCACTGGCAATTATTATTACTTGGACTACTTGCATAGCTGACAACAATAGCAGGAAGAGTACCTGCAGCGCTTCATTGGAGATTTGTTACAAAGTAGAGTTTGTTACAAAGACATTAGAGTCCGTTACAAAGTAACAGACATGCAAAGTAACAGACAACATACAAAGTAACAGACTTTGTATGATAAAAGCTAAATCAACAGCAGCATAAAATTCATCCCACCTCTAGCTACAGTTGAGGATTACAACTTTTGATACAAGAATTTTCTGGGAATGTAAGTTTTACCAAACGGCAACAGACTTATGGCTGTCAATGCTATCTGGGGTGGAGGGAAGGTTGAGAAGACTAATTTGAAGCTCAGTGAAAGGAGGGAAGGGAAACAACATACTGAACTTGTGTTTTATGTTATTCATAAAGAATTACTTACAGAGATAAGAAAATTTATTTTGGCTTTGGAGACAAGCACCAGGCATATTTTCCAGGTTCAACAGATTTAGCTCACATTCCACTCTGTAAAGATGCTTCTTAATTATTTTTTTATTGTAATAACATGAAAATGAAAATAAAAGAAGAAAAAGAGGGATTAATGAAAATGTTGGTGGCTTCTTTTATGGCTTAGGAAAATGTTTCACAGGCCAGTGATATGGCCTGGGAAAAAAAATCCCTCTGCCAAACACCTCCCCTGTAGATAAAGCAGGCTGTAGTGCTGCTGTCTTTTTGATCAAGAGAAGAAATCCCACACCAATGACTGTTTCCCCTGACAGACTGCTTGTCCTTTTTAATGTTACATGAGAGCACCAGCCTGAATTTCCCTCCCCTCAGAGCTAGTACCACTACCACTGATTAGAGATGCTAGTCTGCCTAGGGGTACTCACTTCTTTGGCCAAGGCTGTTTAACCTGTTGTGCTCCTTTTATTCCATACCTTCTCCTTTGGAGACAGAAACTTTGCCTTTTTTATGGGTCTTACAGGATGCTCATTGTCATAACACAGCTTCCTCTAAATTGTTCAGTAATTGGTCCATCACACAGAGGTTCAAGTCTTGTTATCCTCCTGGCTTTGCAAGAGACTGTCAGGCTCAAAAAGGCTGGAGAAATATCTTTTTTATTGACAACTACAGCATGGGCAAACACTGTTTCCATGCTGCTAAAGCATGGATATTACTATTTATGACACCTTCTACTTTTTCAAACACACTTGCAGAAAATCTCATAATTCTCTGATTTGCTCACCCCCCAATAAAACTACTGTTCTTTGTCCTTTTGTTTGCTAAGATAACTATTATACCAAGATTACTACAAACAGAATAACAAGAGCAACAGCAAAACTAGCAGTGGAAATAGGTGTATTGTACTACCCGCTTCAGATAGCTAATCCACAGGCCCTGCTCAAAGCTATCCTAAAAATGAGAGGGTGCATTATGGTAAGATTTCCCGAAGTGGTCCAATGGCCTTGGAGTCTGACTCCTAAGGACTTGGACTCTTACATGACCTAGGGTTTCCATACACAGTCTAATAGTTTAAATTAATTTTAGTCAACTATGTGAAGTATGTGCGTGGTTTCACTCATGCTTGGAAGAGTACTGATACAAAACTAACCAGTGAGTGAAAATGCCCTGTGAAACTAACTCCAGATTCCTGCAGAGGAACACCAGTTTAAAAAAGTATAAAAACTTTAAATTTATTCAAATCAGGTAACTTTGTACAGACCAAAAAGTGAGATTTTGCTCAGGAGGAGGAAAAGGAGGGGAAAACCCCAGTTTGACTGATAAGTCACGGAGACATTTCTGATACTTTTATCACCAAGTCCCTCTAGACTGTAAAAGATTTCCATAATCTTTTGTTGTTGCCATTTTTTTTAAACTTGTCTGATTTTGTGTTTGAGCGTCTCTCCCATTGTCTACATTAAAGAAAACCCCACGCCAAGGCTGAGGAACTGCGATTTGCAGTCCTGCATGATGGCCCTGCCCCTCCTATTGCACCTCCCCTGCAGGAACTGGCTGCAAGCCTGTAACTTGAAGGCATGCAGGAACTAAGTAACTAATAAATAAGGAGTATACCACTAAAGTAAACAGTACCCTAGCTATAATTAGCTAGCACAGACAAGCTGCTGGTGGTAGATGTCTCTCCGAGTTCCCTCAGGCCTTCTCCAGCCCAACTCCCCCACAGAATCCCTTTAACCAGCATGCTCCTGTTTGACTCCATGCAAAACAAAAACAAAACCCCCTTTTTTCCTAGTCACTCACTAGAAGAGACTATGTAACAAAAGGAACACCAAGATGATCTTAAGGTCCTTTCCAACCCTAAGTATTCTATGAAGATCTCACTATCGGATATTCTTACTATAATGTTTCTTCGAAAGCAAAATACAGCCTGTAATATTCAAGACACATTGGGAAACTTCATAAATGTACATTTAACACACTGATAGTCCCAAAGACTTTTGTGGTCAAATAATATAAGGCTTTTCAAAAGCATGAATATGCCAGTTTCTAGAAAGAAACTCCTGTCTTTAGCATTGAAAAAAAAAGAGAAACAAAGCATTTCCTACATCAGAATCTATTGGGGATTAGCAAACCCAAGTTCATGCAGCAGGAAACACAAGGAGATTGACAGGAACACTGACATACACAGCCATCCAACAAAAGCTTATTGCGTGTAATTAATGTTCTACACAAGGCATGTTACTAACTTCAAACAAACTAACCACTGTGCTTAAAGTTAAGCATGTGCACATGTCCCTGCAGGTTTGGAGCTCAAATCCTTAACTTCTTGTGAATGTGGCCAAACTGGACCCATTTTACTATCTCTCCTATGAAGACAGGATGTGCAATACACACTGTTCATGTAAACTTGTAAACAGATTTTCACAAAGCTGAAAGGTTGCTGTCAGCTCAAAGTTGCAGTATATTTGAGCCACAATTCTGAGTTTTATCATTGGCAAATTTCAGCCATATTCTGAAGACAACTGTGGACAGTAGAAGACTGGTCAACATATGTGGAAGTTTGATTTCCAAATTTAACAAGTATTTTCTCAAAATACTCTTACAACACAGATTAGATTATAGGGATTAAAAACCATCATGTTCAATGAACAGCAAAGTTCATCACAATAAATTTGCTTGCACCCTAAACTGCTGATATTGTGTCATTTCATAATGACATCACTTAAGAAACTTGTAGAAGGGACCTGACTCTAAAACTTGTGCACATATACACATAATATGACACGTGACATACTCCCAAACTGATAAAGAAAGCATTCAGACTTACAGTACAATCTTGGAAGACTGCTGTATGGTAAAAGGAAACCATGAAGGCCCTGTCTTCGTTTATCTTTATTACACACTGAGCTTTATTTTGATTTGAACTACTTAAAATGAAGGGATAATCTTTTACTACACATAATAAGACAGGAAGTCCTGAATGAAATGCAACATTCAACTGTAGCATGATGCATAATGGTGGTAAGATTCATTTAAGAACCACCAGCAAAGCTCATATATGTGAAAATATCTTCACATTTTCAAGAAAGTGAGCTTGTCTGATTATTCCAAACTGTCTTCTCTATGTCTTGCGTTAGAAAATACAAAAGAGGACATATTTAGTTCTTTGAAACAGTCAAGATTTAACAGAAGCAGAGTTTAGATACTGTTGTTTTGGGATGGGGGGGATGGGGGACGGGACAGGGGCATGATGGACGGACATGACTAGGACAAATATTTGTTTCTACAATTTACATCAGGTAAAATAGCAAAAAGTTTAGTACTTCTAGTTAAAGTGCTTACATGGTGTAAACCACCGATGTTTTAGTTGTTGCTAAGTAATGCTTACTCTGACCAAGGACTTTTCAGTCTCCTGCTCTGCCAGGGAGGAGGGGCACGGGAAGCTGGAAGGGAACAGACAGGACACCTGACCCAAACTGGCCAAAGGGGTATTCCATACCACAGCACGTCATGCCCAGTATATAAACTGGGGGGAGTCACCTGGAAGGCCCAGATCGCTGCTCGGGTCGGGCTGGGTATCATTCGGCAGGTGGTAAGCAATTGTGTTGTGCAGCATTTGTGTTGTTTTTTTGACTTTCCCCTTTTAGTTTCATATCCTCCCCCCTTATTTCTCTTATCATTATCATTAGTAGTAGTAGTAGTTTTGTATTATACTTTAGCTACTGGACTGTTCTTATCTCAACCCGTGGGAGTTACATTCTTTCAATTCTCCTCCCCATCTTGCCCGGAGGCGGGAGGAGGGGAGTGAGCAAGTGGCTGCATGGTTCTGCGTTACTGGCTGGGCTTAAACCACGACACATTAAAAGCTGGCAACACTAATTTTTTAAGCCTGAAGTTCAAGCCTGTTTGCCTAAAGGCTCAGGGTAAACTAAAATGGGATACGTCAACAAGGGCATCACTAGCAGAGATAAATAAATCATTCCCCACTCTGCTCAAAGCTTGTCAGGCCACACCTAGAATACTGTGTTCAGTTTTGGTCTCCTCTGTACAAAAAAGATGTGGACAGACTGGAGAGAGTCAAGAGAATGGCCACAATGATGACCCAAAGAATGGGAAGCCGTGTGAAGGCTGAGAGAACTGGGTTTGTTCAGCTCTGAGAGAAGATCGCTCAAGGGAGACCTTATCACCATATTCCAGTATTTAAAGGGTAGCCATGGAGACAGTGGAGACTCCCTTTTTACGTGGTGTCACGTGGAAAAGATGAGGGGTGATGGGTACAAACTACTCCTGGGAAGATTCCAGTTGGACACCAGAGGAAAATTTTTCACAACGAGAACTATCAACCGTTGGAATAACAGAATCATAGAATAGTTTAGTTTGGAAAGGACCTTAAGATCATCTAGTTCCAACCCCTTGCCATGGGCCAGGACACCTCACACTGGATCAGGTTGCTCAAGGCTCTGTCCAACCTGGCCTTTAACACTGCCACAGATAGAGCATTCACAACTTCTTTGGGCAACCTGTTCCAGTGCTTCACCGCCCTCACAGTAAAGAATTTCTTCCTTGTACCTAACATAAATCTCCTGTTTAAATTTGAACCCACTACCCCTTGTCCTATCACTACATAACCCTGATGAACAGTCCCTCCCCAGCATCCTTGTAGGCTCCTTTCAGATACTGGAAGGCTGCTATGAGGTCTCCACACCGCTTCTCTCCTCCAGGCTGAACAGCCCCAACTTTCTCAGCCTGTCTTCATACAGGAGGTGCTCCAGTCCCTGATCATCCTCGTGGCCTCCTCTGGACTTGCTCCAACAGCTCCATGTCCTTTTTATGTTGAGGACACCAGAACTGTACACAATACTCCAAGTGAGGCCTCATGAGAGCAGAGCAGAGAGGCAGGAACACCTCCTTTGACCTGCTGGTCACGCTTCTTCTGATGCAGCCCAGGATACGGTTGGTTTCTGGGCTGCAAGTGCACATTGAAACCGGCTCATGTTCAGTTTCTCATCGACCAACACCCCCAGGTCCTCCTCTGCAGGGACTGGTGGATTCTCCAGTGTTGGACACTTTAAGATTCAGGTGGACAGGGTGATGGGGCATCTAGTATAGATGTTGGTTTTGCCAAGAAAGGTTGGACTATGTGATCCTTGAGGTCCCTTCTAACCTGCTATTCTATGATTCTATAATTAAAATGTTAAATTACTGTCACTCTCTGTATGACTTTGACTTCCTGTAAAGAATCAGGCTGGAAATATCCAAGAATAGGCATCTTAATAAATTTCAAATTCCTGAGACTTTTTCAAAATCTTAGCTTCAGTAAAGGACATTTTAGGCAAAAAGAAAAAAAAACCCCACAAAATTTATTTGGAGGAAATTAATCTATTTGATGACTCATCTGACTCTTCTGGAGGAGGATCAACTAAAGGGGAAACATTGCTACTTGAAGATATAGGTCTAAATCTTTCCATTTATATGTTGAAAACTTACACCTTGGAAATTTTATGGTCAGGTTTTAAAAATTATTTTTACTGACATCTAAAAACATCTAATAGCACCTTGGGTCTCACCTTCTGAAGTCAATGGAGAAACTGAAGCCAATTTTGGAGAACTTTCAGCTAGACCTTCCAGACTTTCTCTTAGTCTTATCAGTTTTATTTAGCCAAAACAAAGAAAAAGGCTGGAATCGTGTCAGAAAAACAGAGGCTGTAAAATGTGTTTTATCCTTCAGTGTCTGAAAATGAGGAAGACAAATGAAGAAGACAACTGAAAATACAGAAAAATCCAACCCAAAACCAACCCCCAAAGAAAAACCAAAAAGCAAGCTCACATACCCTCTGTCCCCACAAATCCTGAAGGTAGCTGCCTTTTGAAAGAGGAAAAACAGCACTCTCACAGCAACAGCAGCAAACCTATTTAGGGACTGACAAATAATGGATGAACTATTAACTACTCAAAAGCCATTTTGCCAAGTTCTCAGTTTCCATGCTAATAAGCTGCATACACTACATTTATAGAGTATCTGTATAGAAAAAAAAAAAAAAAAAAAAAAAAAAAAGACTGTATTTGATATTACCACATTGATAAAACTATTTTCTTAAAAAAAAAGTAACAATTTTTTCCTTTTCTTTTTTTAAATCCAAGGAGGATATTAAACAAAAAAACCCACAAAACAACAACAAACCAACCAAACACAAAAAAAACCCACCAAAAAAACCCCAAATTCAATAAAGAACCTCTGAAAAGCAGAGAAAAATGCTCTAATGGTCTTCTTCTGTGTGCTAGATCAACATGATGCAGTCAGGAGGGATCACCGACCATTTCCACCTCCAAATGAAGTAAAAATCAAATTTGTCTTGGCCAATAAGGAAAAATTATTAATATCATTGAACCTCTGTCAGAGTATTTTGTGTTACACAGATCAAAGGAATACACACAGTACAGAAACCTGTTCTACTAGTAAAAAAGAATGTTTTTGCTGGCACAGAGCCACCTTCTATTCTCTTGCATTGCTGCCTGGCTTTCTCCTCCTGTCAATTGAGATCCATGCAAAATTGTTCTACTGCCTCCTGACTCACTGTCTGTATTCCTGCCTGTCTGCATCAGGCACAAATGTATTCCTATACATTCTCTCCAGATTAGAATTATTTATCACCAATGCAAACATAGCATTATCCATCATCTTTAATGCATTCCTACATTTTACTAAGTCTTTAAAATGCATTAGAGTCATGTTTACAAATCTTGTTTCACAAAATAAAACCTGAATTCTAAAAAAATCATCTGTGTTTGTCATGGACTAAAAACACGGTTTGAAATTAAATTTTTTTAAACGGAAATTTATTATTGGGGCAATTTGTTTTGAAACTAAAATATCATTTATTTCAGAATTGGAAAAATAGGTGCAATTATTAATTAGGATAAAATGTTTATAGTCTTTCAAAAGACCAATTTTCAAATAGATATTAATACACTTCCTCTGAATTATTTTAATATATTTGACTTTTGGAAACAGAAAATAAAACAAGCCAGAGTGGCTGAAATAATTTGAGATTTTCAAAGATTCACAAAATAGTATGCATGGAATTCCATAAAAAAATTACAAGGACACAGTCCTTAACTTTCTTCTGTCTCCTTGAAAATTCAAACCCATATATTTAACTGATAGTTTTGGGATATCTCAACCAAAATCATAACTGTCAGCAGCAATGACATCCTACACCAAAACAGGTCTGAGAGAACCACTGCATTCTATCATGTCAGTGATACATGGAGTAAAGAGTGCTTGAAAAGGCAATGATACAATAAATCATAAAAATTCCTCCTGTTCTGCTGTTAGTCTACAGGTTTAAAAGCGCAAAAAGCAAGCTTTAACTTCTTGAACCATAAACACTTGCAAAAGGTGTTCTGGTCTATTGTATCTGCTTTCATATAACTCAAGCTAAACCAGTGTAAAGGCTCTTTAGACTGCAGTGCTTTCTAACCATATCTTGACCACTTTAAACAAAAAGTAATTTATCAAGAGCCAACTATACAGTATGAGGACCAAGCTGCGACTTGAGTTGTAGAACGAGTCATTCCAAGGATCTTTGAAAGTGGATGCCATAAAATTACTTTAGTGCCAAAAAGGTGAGGGAATAGCCTAAAGATTTGCTCAGAGCAGGGCAATCCCACTGACTGGTGTTTTTCCTTAAAATAAAAGACTATTCGTTGGTTATAACTCTTTCAGATCTGTCAGAAGCAGTTATGCCTCACAGTTATGTTGGCTGATTCATGAACTTCTGAATCTGCATGATATTTGTCGAGTAGACACTTTGGAGACAACCCAATACACAACCCTTCTGTAACAAAGACTTTTGCAAGACACACTATATGTTTCTTCTTGTTTAAAAGGGAAACAAAGGAAGGAAACAACGACAGGTTTTCCTAGAGACAGCTCTGTCCTACATTTTTATGATGTCTGACCCATTCCAAAGAGAAAATTACCAGGTACCTTGATTTCTTCTTAATATTGTTACGATATTAACCACAGATGTGAGGAATAATTGCCATAGTGGCTGAAATGTCTGTGGATAACCCAAGCATGAAGTGAGAAAGCCAGCTGTAATGTGTGCAAACAAATTAATCATGTTCAGTCCTGGATAACTAAAAAGAGATGGTAGTCAAAAGGGTTTTTTTCCAACTGTGTCACAGTGCCCAAGTGCCTCCCAAATCATCATGAATCCATCCTCATATTTCCACTTAGAAATTAGGCATTTCTAGTAGTATAAAGATCTCACAGAAAGGAATATTAAGTAACTTTTCTATGACTGCATTTGGAATTCTCTGATATAACACAGATTTCCAAGTCTCAAGCCAGAATTTTAAATGATGTTTTATACAAAACCTTAATATGAAAACAGAGTTAAAATGCCCAAAATATACCATCTGAAAGATTAATTTAATTAAAAAACTTGGTGCCTCATGCCCAAAATACATTTTACAATAACTTTAATAATTAGCTTTTCTCTACACAAAACACCGCTGTTTTAGCTGTAGTTGTTTTGGGACTTTCCAGGTTTGCAAGAACATTATCTTCCTTGACTAATATGATGGTTGGAATATACTGGATGAGAAAAGACTCCAAGTATCAGATCTCCCTTAAGCACTGGCCCAACATATGGTCCTGCAAATTCTGAAAGATGGTGTTTGGTATAGTATGCTGAATATTCTTAGCATGACTGCTCTTCCACTATTTGAGAAAGAAGGGTTTTTCTTATCCCTGAAACGACTATCTTCAATAAGCGGTGATTCACTGAACCAGCCCTGAAGCTGCGTTTGGAAGCTCAGTATTCAAAAACCATCTGTGCCAGCAAGTACCAGGAGAGGGCTTTCACTTTATATTTAAACAAATTATACCCTGAGATATTTCAAACATATACTCTATATTCATGTATTTTGGGATACTAGCCATAGGTCTTGATGAAAAGCCAAATTATTTAATCATTATTATTTTTAAATACAGAAAACTACTTGTATTTAACCTCCACACTTTAATTTCATAGTAAAAAGTGAGGGACTTTGAAATATGCATATTCTGCATTCGTATCACCTGAGCACTACTCAAGTATTTAACTTGCAAAGCTACCTGACCTTGTCTTGTTCAATTACATGAAAATATAAACATAAATAACTTTGAACCCTAAATTATTTTTTTTTTTTAATCTTAAAAGCCTTACAATTCAAGAAAAATGCTTGAAAAAGATGAACAGATTCAAAATCCATAAGGTAAACAAAAGCAACTCAAAATAATCTGACATTAGAGGTGCTTACGGATACTAACTAAACAGCTTAAGTGGTTGTTCTCCTCTCATTCCTGTACATGTCATCCTTTGCCATCCACTGCTGTGTACCTACACAAGCATCAACAGGACACAGCAAATAAGAATCACACAGTACTGTTGCTAAATGCATAATACAGTTCAAGATTATTAGATTCCTAACTTGATAATCATGCATTAAATCCCCAAAAGCAGTAACATTTAAAGATATTTTCCAATAAGCTTGTCCCATCATTAAGTACATGAAAAATAAAAAATAAAAAATCTGCAAATGCAGTATTTTCAACTCTGCAAGGCAGAGAAGCTGAATTCTTCCAAAGGTACCTCATTTCTCTTTACCCCTCTCTTTCACTCTTGATCTAAGCCACATTATAATAATAAGCAGGCTGAATTACTGATGAGCTGCTAGCTGCTACAGAGGAAGCTGTGTTTCTAGCAGATTATCTAAAATATGAGAAGACAAGAAAGGTACTATAAAGAAAGCGAATGAAGAGCAGGTGATCTCAAGTTTGCTGTCTCTGTCTTGTAAGTTCTTCCTCCAGTGCTCACTGGGCTCTAGGCCAAACTACTTCAACAAGCTAAGCTGAAACTATTCACTTTTTATTGCTGTTAGGTTAGTTTTCTGCCAATTTATCACATGGGAACGAGTTAGCACAAGGTACAACAAGAGCCAGAGCCAATAAAAGGGAC
>NW_009929888.1:10972-38111 GCF_000696875.1 Nestor notabilis | reverse complement strand
AGGAATGCACTACTAGGGATTGGGACAGAGATCACAGACAGATTAGCTCAGGCTACTGTGTAATCACAGTCTGAAACTAGTTACACATTTGGTGGCAGTGTATTTGAGGATGTCTAGCCCCTTCTCATGCACTTCTCTATAAAATGTTTTTTTTCCTATTTTTTTGAAAGGATTTTTTTTTTTTTTTAATATGGCTGCATGGAAAAACAAAGAACATACATGATCTGAAATTAACCTCACTACAAAACTCCTGATTTTCCATGTCACCAAGTAAAAGCAGTCAAAAACCCTAGCCATACTAGTACAGAAGAGACAAATGATAGGCCTGGCCTTGATAATTTAAGCTAATCCTACCATCTGAAAAAAGTCAATTTATCTACAACTAAAAAACAAGCAAAGTAGTCCAAATGAGCCCTGGCAATGTGAGATAGAGTTTAAAGAAAACACCCTTGAACAAAGTGCTAGTGGAAAAATATTTGCAGTTATGAGCACAAACTTGTTCACATTTGTAAGAGCTGTTTCTCTGTATACAACAAACAGTACTTGATCACAGAAACACTAAACTCTTCCATCAACTTTTTCTCTTAAGCAAAATAACCACCACTACTCCCCAAATTGACCTCCTGCTCAGATCAAAAGGGTATTATTAAAAAGATCTGATTTCCAAGGAGGAATTGTGAGCTAGTGTTATCTGTTGAACCAAGAAGCTGGACTGAAATCCAACACTTCTCATTGAAAAAAATGGCCAATGCAATCAAGCAAAATATCAAACAAGAGTTCAGAAATGGAAAAAATGTAACATGCAGGGTGGGATGATTTGTAAATGTTCTCTCTTTGGATCAGCAAACGTGAAGTCTCCTAGCTGCAACAAAAGGAGACATCTATGTCAAAAAAGGGCAGGCCAAGAAAGCTCTTGCCAAGTCAGACCTTGCAAACAGAGATTATCACTAGCAAGGACATAAGCAGCTTAGAAATTGCTCAGAGAAATCAGAAGATCACAGACCATAGTGGAAGTCAGACATCTGAAGGTAGAACTGGGCTAACGGAATGTCTGGACAGGACATAGCTTTAGAATAGTTTTCCATGTTGTTTATAATCTCCAGAAATCCAAAGAAGAGAAATCAGGTAGTCTTAGACAAACAATAAAAATTTCCAGAACCTTTTTAGAGTGAAACATTTTTGAGGAGCTTGGTTTACTTCTGCACTGCAGCCCTAGTACATAGCTCAGAATAAAAGAGGGAGTTTCTAGCAGCCAACTTGCCTGACACAGCTTCTACAATACTTTAGATCCCAACCCCCAAAAAGACTCTGAATAATCCAGATACAGTATCCAAGTCCTTGAAATCAGTTTGCAGCCAGGCACCAATGTAAGTCATCCAGGATAGTTAGAAGCTAGGAGGAGAAGAATGGGAGCAATTCAGTCTGAACTGGCAGAAGTCACACAATTCATTACTCCAGGATATCCATGTATCAGCAGAAGCTTCAAGGATAATTTGTCAATTGAATAACACAGAATCTCAGCAAAGTTTGGGCTAGGGGAGCAACAAAAGGAAGCAAAAATCTCCAGAAACTTTTCAAATTTGTCATAGACCTTTATCTTTCCTTGAAGCACTATACCAGGAGAGTAAGGAGCTTCTAGATAGACGGAAGCTTTTCACCATAACCCATTCAATCACATAGCTCTGAATGAAACGTTTCACCAAAGGTGACCACAATTTGGTTCACCAAACTATAAAAGCTTAAAATATGATACTTTTAAGGGGACAATAGGCAGTAAAAATTTAGTTCTGATATTTAGGAGAAAATATTCCTCTGGTCAAGTAAAGATGTACAGGAAGTGTACATTGGTACATCATGAATCTGAAGGGATCCATGTATTATCTCAAAGGTTCAAATTATTTTTAAATCAAACAGTGAAAGCCAAAGCTATCGCTGTTTAGCTTCTAATGAAAGCTTCTTTTGGCCTATTGCTGCAGAATTTCTTTCAGGTGCATGCAGAGAACAGAATTCTTTATTGAATGTAAGACAAGGAGGGAGACTGAAAGGAAGGCAATGTAACAAGACAGCACAAACCCCAGGAAGCTCCCTCAGTCTGAGACTAATTTGACTAGAAAACGGGAGCACCTCCTACATATCTGAACTCGTAAGTCAACTTCAGAATATAAACAAGATCCATTTCTGTTCCTAGCTCAGTTAATTCCTTTGCACTAATCTTAGCACATGAAAAGAGAGAGAAGTCAGATAAAAGCTATCCAAAATGGGAAACAAAAAGGTCTTTGGAAACGCCTGGCATTTAGACAGCCAAATGTCTGAGCCAAAACTGTTAGTCAGTTATTCAAAACAAAATGTTTGCATTTTCCTCAGAACAGGAACATAATAGGAAGAATTACTTTGGCTCCTATTTGTAGTCATATTTAGCAGAAACAAAAGCAGCTGAACTGTATCTGTACTAAACAACACGGGACTCTTAACTGCATTACCCAGCATAAGTTAACCTTATTACCCTAGTTTTCTACTTTGGCTAATATATATCATGCTTATGATGATTTTGCATTTCATTGTGTAGTGTAGCTACTTGTCCATTTAAGATAACAGAAGAATCATGCTAATGAATCAGATTCTACTTCTACAGCACAATATTCTTATTAAAACTGCTTACAATTCAGCATGATTGCAAACACATCTTTGCAGTCGCGGGACACAACCAGCCGTTCTGTAAAAAGTTTAGACACATATTTGTAACCAAACCACACTTAATGGTATTACTACAAGCTCTTGGTCCAAAGTGTAGGTGAGACTACAGTTAGGTTTTTCAAGGTAATTCTTCATGCCCTATTCTTTTTCCTGTCTTCCTTTGGATTATGTAGAGGAGAAAAACAGTGTCAAGGCAGTGAACAGTTTAAGGGAGAGACCTATATGTAGCATTTGAGTTATTTTTTCTAAAAATATTCTTCCATTATCTGTTGAAAGTTAACACTTGAAAATACATTAACATGTCAGTTTAACTGGGGCAAGATAAACTGGACTCAGTCCTTCTAACTTTGGAATTTGCATCACCTTGTCCAAGTTACACAGTTCACTGAAAATATCAGCATGTAGCATCTCTAGTTATTCCTACCAGGTTTTGAAAGAGTAATTTATGTTATTGTGTGCATAGACATGTACCTCTCCCCCTGTGGTAAGTAGTCCAGGTGAATCAAGCTTTCGTTTCTTCCGAGGACCAATAGCTGCCAACGCAGTGAGATTGGCATCCCTCTGCCTCATCTGTGCAAGTTCTTGTTGCTGCATCTGTTAGAGAGAGGAAAAACCTCTGGTTAGTTTTTATTCTGTTGTCATTTCAAGAAGTTATTCTCAGCCTTGTGAGCATAAGGTAAAATTGACACATGAGCAATCCCTAAGAGTACTTCGCTGTTCCTACAAATACCATTTTAGCAGCTCAAGCATGCAGCCTTGCAGTAGAGTAATAATGAAGACACAGAAGTTCTCTTGACTTTCCACAGGATTTCTGCTTCCAATAAATCAACTTTTTTTTGAAATCTCCATCCTTGTTCTTGAGAACTGCATTAGCCAGTAAGCACTACATACCAATCACAGATCTCCAGTTTAAGATTGATATGAAGAATGTAAACACCAACTCAAATCCTCGAAAATATCTCAAACATTATTTAATCTCAGATTTATCTTGAATATTTCAAATATACTTGATATTTGCTTCAAAAAAACCAACATATCTAAATTAATAACACTTGTATCTAAACTGAGAAGAAATTACTGCTGACACAAACCCCCTTCAAACTGAATTTACAACTGGTTTCTGGGATTGGGCTTTAGGTAACAACACATTTGACTAGATTGAAGCTAAGAAAACAACCTGCCAGCACGTTATAGAACAATATACCAAGCTACAGAAAATAAGAGAAAATATCCTGACCATCCCAAATAAAGAGGTAGGACTAAATATTCATTGTAAGTATAATCCTTTCAGAGAGTTAATGATAACAGACATATTCCCATGAACAATCTTACTGTAATAAATATTTTGATCAGCAATACTACATGAGAATAACTGATTAGGTAATGCAGCATAATGTTTTAATTAGATAAAAGCATTCATAACTCTATAGCTCCTAGTAATCATTCTTACTAATTTCAAAACTTTGGGTTTGCATAATCCTTCAGTAAATTAAGAGGTGTTTGTTTTCTAATCCCATTGATGTCATACTTGTTCCCACTTCAACAGAAATGCACAGAACACTACCTCAAGAAATTCAGTAGTGGTAATGAAAACACTGTATGATACAAATGCAATTCTTCATTAAAATAAAACTGAACTGACAAGTGTAGATGGAAGTGTCTCAGCCATTACTCACATGTGAACTGAATATACACAAACAGGGCCTGAACTATTTTGACCAATGTTAAAAGGAAAGGAAATTTAAACAAAAAGTACCAATGTATGGTATATTTTCTCCAGTCACTTCTGCCTAGAAAAAGCAGGTCCACTTTATGCATTCCATTTAGTGTATTTTTTAGTTTTATTCATTTAGCAATGCAACATATTTTCATGTCCTTCAGAAAAAGCAAATTCAGTTTATGTAGAGTTTGAAACCCCATTTTCCACATTTTTATGGTAAATATTTTGTAACTTCAGTTATTATCGTAAGTTGAATGTAAGATTATCTACAAATACACATCTCATCTACAAGACAAAAGAAGTTCCTAAATACAAATTGAAATGTGGAAAAATATCTAAATAATAGTGCAAAGGTCTATACATACTTCTCTTTGCCAACTCATATTAGGTTTTTAGCTAAAGTATCTTTGGCTCTCTTCCAGATTAAATGCCAGTTAGACAGACCTGCCCGCTTACCCTTTCAAGGTAGATAGCAACAGTGGTGAGCTCTAATCATTTACAAAGGTCATGATCGGAAGCTAGCCCGTAAGCAGTCATTTAAAATTCGATTGATCCCTATTTGTAGTCAGGGAAAGAAAATGGACATTTCAGCTGTATTGTAATTATGAGGCTTCGAGGCAACTGTAAATAGATGTGCAAATCCAGATACTGGCAAATACCTTAGAGAAGAAATTATTACTATAGTATAACATATATCCAGGAAAGGTTGAAGATAAAACTGCATATAAAAAAAGATCAATCATCTTTTTGCTAATTTGCCATGCTTGCCAGCCTATAAGGGTTATCACAATTATCAGAAGTCTGATGAATATTTAAGCAAGGGCCAGCTGGCTTGGAGTGATCTTAGACGAAGTTGTAAAGTGGATGGCTTCACAGAATAAGAAATTTTGCACTGGAGGAAGTATTCATTTCCTGGGAAGTGCAGGTCAAAAATAAAGTCTCATAGATAACTGGTATCATGCAGAAGTTGTTATATGAGTATCTTATTCAAAGTCACCGTTTTCATTTAGCACACAACAGGAAATCTGGGTCAGCCAATGGAGCCGGCTCTGTTCTACTGACACTTGGGTGAGTATCACCAAGACCCTTCCCTTCAGTTCCCTGTGGCTCTCAACCTGCTTCACATAGCTTGTCTATTTATTAGGCTATAAGCTTTCAAGACACAGATTCTCCTCAATGTGCCTTACTTACAATCTGGCCCCAGTAGGGCTAATACACACTAATACAAACAAGGAATATGCTGCCAGGAACAAAAACTCCAGACACAAACACAATACAGTTTCTGATATTGGTTTTCCAGTACACACCTTGGTGTACTACAATAGAAAACAAAACTATCTTATGTAAACTTCAAGGAATGTTGGTCATAAAAATATCAAATACATCAAATATATTTGCATCATCAGTACAATCACAGTATCCAGGTGTTTTACATAAAAAGAGCTGAAGTGGTAAAATACTTGAGAGATATTATAGTATACAAATTCTCATCAATCTTTTAAAAATTCTTTATTGCTGGTGATTCCCACCCCCCTTCCATCCCTAGGTCACCTGAAGGCAGAGGATGAGAAAATTACATTTGAAAATAATCAAAAGAATTATGACCCTGATACTGATATTACCAACAAAAGCCTTCATCTTGCAGTGGTTACTTTACTCTAGCTGTCTTAAGGGAACATATTTGCACACTCGCTATTAACTACTCATTTGCTTACAATGAAACTTCTTTGCAGTTTATGGATACTTACTAGTGAGACACTTGACAAGATTCCTGGATGTTATCTAACATCCTGGAGCAGACTAACCACCATTGTTGGCTTCTTCATACCCTTGTTCCAACTTTCTCTGATTTCCATCTCGAAGTCACATACTTCTGTTTATTTATATCCTACACAAGATTATCTGTAGTAGTTAGTCTCTTTCCTACTCATCACCTGAACCTTCAGAAAGAATATTATCCCCAATTATAATCTTTGTTTAAAAAGCAGTATCTTGGCACTGGTGAAAAGAAGGGGATGCTACACCCTTCATAAAGATATTTACACACGCAATGTGGCTGCTGACATCTGATTCAACAGGAGCTTTCCAAAATTAATGCCATGGAGATTGGAGCTATTTTTAATAGTCATAAAACCTGATATGGTTATTGCAGGTAACTTGCAAGAAGTTTAGGAATACCCAAGCAGTTTCATGGGAGTTGCATAAATAATATAGGTTTAACAACTCTGCTTTGGTGTCAACAGAGACTACTTTTAAGATGTACCTCTTGTACCACCTGATGCCAAATGCATGACCCTGACCACTGGAGGCTCTTCTCCCCACTATACTCTAGAACTGTATTCCCTGTGACAAGTGGAAATGACTTTGCAACCAGTTATGCATACACAGCTCCAAAGCACCCTCTGAATCTTCAGCACTAAGAACAGAGTGAATTAAATGTAGCCATCTTCAGTGTTTCGAAATTACTCTTAGAAGTAATTGAAACTAAAGCTACTTAAGCTTCTTACTCTGCTTTAAAGTAGCAAAACAGAATGTTATTACAGTATAGTTTATCTTCTAACTAAGCCAGTTAATAATTTCTGGATAGTTAAACAAATGAAGCACCTGTTAATATCTATACATTCTGATAAAATAAATAAATTTCCTGTTAATTAACATGATTTAGCAGAAGTGAATCTAACTCAGTACATTAACCAACAAGATGCTATTTGATAGCTGTATTCACTCACATTCTCATTTTCATATCGGACTGCTGAGGCACTATCATTCTTTAACTTGCCTTCATCACAATTAATATGGGTACATTTATCAATAGTATATTCAAATTTCTACCCTCTGGGAGAAAAGCAATGCTTCATTCAGAACCACACTAATCAACAACAATTAACTTTTTTGAAAGTCAAAATATTAATCTAAAACACAAATATTCCGATATATTATACAAGGAAAATGCTTATAAATGAGATGCTCTTCTTTGCTCCTTATCTGATCCCAATTTATTTATAGCATGCCATCTGCTTACTGAGAAGTATTCCATTACCTAATGACAACTTTAACTTAGGTATCTTTGATGAAAAAGTACACTATAAAAATTATGCACCAGTATTTTTTCACACAGTTAGATTTTTTAGGTTGTGACGGTGCCACAACATTAAAACCCCAGGAAGAACACCAGCTCACTACTTCAATACAGCTGACAAGAGAGGTCTTAGAATTTTAGTTTGTTTTCCTTAGATCATTATTTGTTATGATACATTTACGTATTTCAGAAAGAAATGCCACAAGCCATATGCCACAAGGAAAACAGCCAGATGTCTATCTAAAGTATCAACATTAGATCTTAAAACCTAGATTAAGTAATTTCCAAAAACCAAGAATGCACTTATCCATGGCATGCTTTGCAAGTATTTTTGCAACAGAAACCAAGCATTTTAAGCCTTTTTTACTTTTAAGTCTTTTCTGCACTACAAGCCATCATGAGAACTGTCACTGAGATAATAATAAATGTGTGGTGTTAGTATGCTTAGGAATATTTTTTTCTTCTTAGAATCATGGACTGGTTTGGGTTGGAAGGGACCTTAAAGCTCATCCAGTTCCAGCCCCCTGCCACCAGCAGGGACACCATCCACTAGAACAGGTTGCTCCAGGCCCTGTCCAAGCTGGCCTTGAACACTGCCAGGGATGGGGCAGCAACATTCTTAGATTTCTACTTCCACTGGCAGTTGTGGCAGTCCACAGAACTGTAAGAAACCACCTGTTTCACAACTGAGTATGGTTTCATTTTTAAGACTTAAGAACTTCCATCCATTACTCTAGTATTATAATAACCACAGAGAACAGTGAAGATTATTTTCCACTTTCTTACAAGATCAACTAAACCATGAGTAAATTCAAAGAAATTCTGGCTAGATTAATAAACTCTATGGATTTCTTCAAGGTATGAATTTAGTCTGGAAAGGCAACTGTAAAACAAATGCTGGATACTTGGTACAAACACCTACAGATCTCAAGTCAAACACCTTCTCCAATCCAGAAAATTAAATGGCCTAGCAGTAGCTGTGATCTGTACTGTCAACAGAGGAGTCTCCCTCTTCAGTATGCACAAAAGTCTGTTAACGTCAGCTATGCAAACATGCCAGTGAACCAACTTACTCAGCTGAATCCACAGGAAAAGGAAATGTCACACAGTAGATGAAGCACTGCACTACACATCAGAAAGACAGAAGTTGTACAAAACTGAGCAAAAAGCATCTTGAAAGGAAGGTGAAGTGTGCACCAAATGGAGGGCAAAGACTAAGCAAACTGAAATTAGCTTTGTTTAAAGCAGAAACGTAGACAGAACATGGGCGTGAGCTGTAGCTAGTAATGACCACATCTAGAGAAAATTTCCTTCAATACCATCAGAAAGTAAGAGGATGACTAGAACTCTTAATAATTCAAGTCCACATATAAATACTTTCAAAAAGAAAACAGAGAAAAAGGAGGGGTCAAAGAAGTGTTTACCTACAGGCAGAAATCAGGTATGTTTTTTGGCGTGGAAGGAAAATAACCCAGTGACAGAGACACATAGATGATTCTGAAGATAAAGAAGGAGTAAGAGCTTGAGGACATATTCAAGTATGTTAAAATATTGTCAGCACAGGATTTGATAAGGGAACAGAAGCTAAGTTGTAAAAGTAAGTTTCTATACACTCAGAGCTGATTTAGCCCACAAAGATTTTGGCTACTTTCAATTCCCAAATTAGTTCAGAAATAACCACCTAAGAAGAAGAAAAGAGGACCAAGAAGAGACTAACAGCACAAGAGAAGCTATAAATATTGACAGACTGTAAACCATAATCAAGGAAACAGGCAACAGAGAGCACTAAATGGCAGAAATGTCTGATGAAAGTAAGATCATATAAACAATGATTTAAGCACTGATTTCTAACCAATAGGCATCAATGGAGATCCCTCCTAATTCTGTTTGCGATGGACGGTTTAATTCCTGATAAGAGGGTCATATGCTGGGAAAAGCTTGTCTTAATTGATGGTTCTGCAACATATATCTATCAGTCTCGGACAGTAATTACACCCCCTGGAAAAACACCTTTTTTACTGAGGAGGGCCTGAAATGTGGAACCATTACATACATCCTAAGATGCCCACAACAGAAGGTGCAATTAAAAAATGAAACTCATTTAAAATGCTGGCAGTAACCTAAACAAGTTCAGGACAATGATCAAGAAGGATTAGTGAACATCAGAGAGTATGTCTTGAAAAACAGATAATGTCTGCAGACTGCCCATGCTGTGCTTCTGCCTCTCCTTTGCATTTCTGAAGTCTCTAAAGGTCAGCAGAACTCCTACAGCAATAGCACACTGGCGCTGGTAAGAAACTTGTCCAAAGAAGCTAAAGTTTAGAAGTGGCACTGCAATAATGCAATACCAGAGAAGTTTTACATGTGTAACAGTAAATCATGCACTGAACATGTTCTGTGGTACACTTAAACACTCACAGCTCTACCTAATTATATCTAATATTCTACAATACAAAGCTGAATGCTACTTCTCCACATTGTGCCCTCCCACAACTTGGTAAAAGCTCCGATCCTCACCTGCAATGGCTGTACATCTATTTGATATGTATCAAGATTTTACTTTACCGAAAGTGTGTGCGTGTTGGGTTTTTTTCTTCTTCCTTTTCTTTCCCCTCTTTCTCTGTTTCCTTTTAACAACAGTCAAAAATTATTGCACAGTATTTGAAAAAAAAACACCCTGGGCAAAGACGAAGCTGGGAACATTTCAGCCCCCAAGATGAGTGTTTCTCAAAATAATGAGCATCTGAATACAGTACTGGAACCTTAACTGGAGTACTTTTGACTAAGTGTCTTTCCTACAATAGACATATGCGTTTATGACATCTAATTTCATTATGGTGTAGAAGTTTACCCAAATTTTTCATTAACGTTTGCCCTATTACTTTGAACACTATGTATGTCAAACTTCTGATACAGAAAACAGTGCATCCTGCCTTTCATCTTCATTTTTCCCTGAAAAAAGCTGCCTTAATTGTAATTTTCTCCAGTCATGTAAATTACTGAGTTAAATGCAATTTTTAAAATAATTATCAGTAAAACTATAATTTTATTTCCTTACTACTCAGATCACATACTGTCTGAACTGATTCATATATATTACTATAGCTGGCAACTTTCTGAGATGCCAATAACTTACTTGTAGTAAATCAGAAAAAGTTCTGAAAAAAAAAAATCCCTAAGATCTGTTACTTGATTTTCTGTTAAATAGGACTAGTAAGATTACCTGTCAAAAAGCTTGATGGCTTACTCACAGGCTCCTCAGTTCAAGTGCAAGCAACAGAAGAATACCCTCCCTTCTGGGGCACTGGTGAGAAAGTGATTGAGATCTTTTCCCAGGTCTTTTGTTAATCTAAGTGGGGGTTTACTATCCTCCCAAGATTTCTAGGATGTTCTCCTTTCTACCTGAAGTGAGACACTGTGTGAGGGCTCCAGAATAGATATTTTAATGAAGACTTGTGAATATAAAATACAGTGAAAACCTGTATGAATGATGGTCATGTCAAGATCTACAAACTACAGTTACAAAGAGCAGCAAACTTGTTGAGCTGTGGCACTAGTTAGGGAGGTCTGACAGAAACACTGGGATAATGGCAGCTAACTCAACTAATAAAAGTGAGGAAATATGCTTTCCTTTTTTAAAATTATGCACTGGAAAACACAAGGGTCAGAAGAACCTCACAACCAAACTTTCTACCAGCTCCGGACACCTGCAGCTGGAGTGCACGCAGTAACCCCCAGAGGCTATGCTGTCCACTGTAATACAGTGTTAAAGGCTATACTAGAATAAGAATCAATGGCTCTATTTTTCAGATGGCAAAGTGTCTTTGAAATAAACATTTTTGAAAATACCCCTTAAAAAATCTGTCATTATATCCAAATAATACAACAGCTCTTGAATACTGAAAGCTCTCCATGGCTAGTACTATGAGACTCCAATAAAGAATTTTATCTGTACATCTTCTTCATGCATCACAAGTTTTGGTAGCATAGCATGGCCTTTCATTACTTTTATTTCTATTCCATCTCTGGCACACACTTGAAATCTGAAATAATTAAGAACCAGTACAACAGAACTGTAGCAAAAACATAGGGAATGTATGTTCTTGGTTAGTGCGTCAGTGGAATCAACTGAAGACCAAGGTATGCAGAAGATCTTAGCTTTGTGGAAGTGGAAAGTGACAGAAGTCATACCATAAAATCTCAAGTCAGCCTGAAGCATTTTACCCATTAATAAAAAAAAAATTTAAAAAAAAAAAAAAAATCTATCTTTTGGTAAAACTTCTCTGCCTATATGCCTTTACCACAGAACTTTAAAACAGCAGAAATTTTAAGTGCATTTAAAGTACTAGTTAATCAGAAATTCTGGTAAGAGGCTTTATTAACTAGATTATTCCAAAAGAAAATGCCCAGATTTCGATACCAGTCCTCTCACACTCTTATGGGAAATCTGCATCTTGAAACTGCTAGCCTCATTTGAGGAAATGAGGCAAATGTAGCAATCTACTAAAAATCATTTGGCTGTAATAAGTAATTTTAATCAAATAGTTAGAGAGAATGGCATTGAAGTTAATTTCTGAAGTCATAAACAGATGGGAAATGTGTAGTGTAGAGACTGGTTGTGCACTTTTAACACAACATCCTTTTTTGCAGTCTGGATTGTGGTTTGATCAAGTCTAAGTGACATGAAAAAAACAATTTTAATTTATTCTGAAACTATATTCAACTAGAGAATGCGCAGTATAGCGAGTATGCTGCTCTTTCCCGAAGTGAGATTTGAGGCAGAGCAACACTGGGAACAAAAATAGCCAGATGCCCACCTCCTTCTCCCCCTTGAAAGTCATGGGGATAGGACTGGGGGTTCACTTGCAAAATGGAAGTTCCACTGGGGATGCAAAACAACCTCAAAATTTAAATAATCTACGTTTTTTTCTATTTTGGATTTAACTACAGCAAAACCACTACCGCTCATTTCTCCTGCAGATCAAGGAAGCAGCATACCACAGTATGGGGACAAAATATTTCAAGAAATTTTTCATACACTGACAAGTAGTAAATTAGGGAATCTTGTAAGTACAATATAGTAGTCATCCCCTTCTATTGATCACATATAATTTACATCTTATAAAGATGTGAATTCTTGCATTCTCACTCCACAAGGAAAATCTCAATGATTTATTCATTTCAAATAAAAAATAGAAGGTAGATGAGAAGAATTACTTCACAGGCTGTAGCTTTCTCAGGGCACTAGTGCTAGGCTCTTCTTTCGCACTGCCCGAAGGGCCTTTGTGTGCAAGTCCCTCTAATTAACAAGGTGAATCATGCAGCAGTTCCCTAATTAGTGAACATGACAAGCCAATGGAAACAAGCAGACAGACCTGGCGAACAGATATGGTCAACAAAAGGCACACCATTAAAAAAAAAAAAAAGAAAAAGTATCTTTCATGCAAATAAAATACAAAAAGTAAGAGAACTAGCATAATACCTAATTTCGCTTTTCATGTTTTATGCTTATTCCTCATTTATTGCAGATATAAATAACGACACAGTAAATCAAGGTTCCCAACTGCAAGTCAGACCACCTCTCCAAAATCAAAGAGTAGCTATCCTACGTATGCATCTGCTTAAGGGGCATTATTTGTTTTCTCTCTTTTTTCTGCTTTAAAGAACTGCAGTTGCATTAAGCTTAGCACTTTCAGAATCCCTTAATTCTATTCAGAAATTTTTTCTTGAAATCCTTTTTCACCAATAGATAAAATGAATGCAATAGTTGCACTTTTATTATTGCATTATAAAAATGCCTACATTCCCAATATGTAATAATTTCTAACTTTTGTAAAAGAATAAATAAATAATAAAAGTGAATAATCAAAGAATCAGATTTGCATTAAAAAGGAAATAAGATGATCTAAAATGTACCTCCTTACATTAATCTTTTCAAGTAAAATATTTTAAATCTTCCACTCTTCATTCTGCTTCTCCCCAAAATACTCTGCCATCTCCAAAACACATGGGGGTTTAATTCCTTCTCCATTTATTGCAAATTGAACCTTTGATTTAGATCTTAAAAATCCTTCAACTTATTACAAGTCTAAAATGTGTATCACCAACAGTGGAATATAATTCTTCACAGAAAAATTCCACTACATTCTTCACTCTATTCCTTGGTACATAAGTGAGGAAGACTACAGACTCTCCTCTCATTACAGCTTCCTTTTCCTCACAATCTTGAAAAGAAATATTTCTGACTTTTCTCTTCTAATTGGGTAAAAATTTCCTTACATTCTAGAATTAATGTTCAAAATACTGATGTCTAAAATCACTTTAACTATTCTGACCAGTCCAGTTTTGAAAACATGGGATTAAAATACTGGCCCCTAAGTAATAAAGGGTTCTACACACCTTTAAAGGTTCTTTTTTGGGGGGTATAAATTTGAAGAATATATAATGAGGTTCTATTGTAGAACTGATTAACTGTTTCAAAACTGTTTTAAATTCAGGGGGAATATCCACAATAAATAGAGATCATAAGCAGAAAGTTAAAATCACTACAAGCTATTTGCTATGTTTTTTTCCCTTCTTAGCATGTAAGCCTCCCCTATCATCTCAGATCCCACTCAGCATAACTGTTCTTAGGACAGTGCAGAAGAGCTTTAAACACAGGCTGAGAAGTATCCTCTTTTAACATCAAGGCACAATGGATAATCTACTAACAACTGAACTATGATCTGCCATATGCACAGAGGAAGTATTCAGCAAACAACCTGTCACAAATGCTTACTGTTTCAGTAACCAACTCACCAAAGGACTTTGCTTTATAAAATATACTACAAACTCTGGGACACAATTTATTATCAAAGACAACTGTAATTAAATGCAAAACTACTGCAAAGAGAATATAGATTTGGTGCATTAAAAAGCTTTCTTCTTTGCATCTTAAATAACAAAATCAAAGCAAGGAGATTGGAAATACATGCTAAATGTGCAAAACAAAAAATCAAAGCAAAATCACAAAATTTTGAGTTGCTTTTCAATTAAATGGTATACATAAACACAATTATTTTTTATATATAATATCACAAAAATATTCTGCATTTAAGGAAAAATGTTAAATGCAGCTGATAACAAGAAATTTTAATTGTCCACAAGAGATGCTTTGATATGAGATTGTATCTAACACCAGACAGACAAATTCTGTTTGTATTGAATACTGCTGCTGATGTCAACAGAGTTATCCCAGAGTTACAACGGTGTAACAGAGAAGAAATCAATTTCCAATATTATAAATATGAGGAACTCGTATTTTAAAAAGTGGCAGGAGCAGAAACACACAATGAGGCAAACAGGGCAAAAATAAAATCCATGAGACAGAACAGTCAGATCATACTCCTATTTGCCACATAGTCTACCGCATATTCTCAGCATTCCCAATGTTGGCATGCCTGCTCAGGCAGACATTTCCTTCTCCATCAGGTTTATGGGGTTTGTTTTTCAAACTTCAGTACTTAACCAGAAATTTTGCCGCCACATACACAGTTGGGCAGATGAGTGTTTTTTACTCAGGAATTACTTTTTAATGCCTCAGTTATAATTACATAAAGATATTTATGAAATGTACATTGATGATTTTTTTTCTTCTGTATAACTGAGCAGATCATAGAAATCATCACACATTGCAATGTTCACAGAAGCATCAGTTGGCAAACTTAAGAAATATAGGCATTTTAGATAACATGACAACGTATAAGGTATTTAAACATGCATTATAATCGCTCTATATCCAGAACATCAAAAAACCACAGAGCAGAATGCTGTCACCTACTACTGAAACCCAGCACCTTCTACTAAGCACCATGACTGCATGCAACACACATACAAGTTCAGCTCAATAGTGAAGTGTACTTTATCTCAGTGTAAATTACTGAGATTATATCTTGACAAAACTGGGATTAACAACTGGTCTCTGAAAACCGTGCAGTCTCTCACGACCTCAAGTTACCTTTCTCCTCTGAGAAGTGACATCTCTGGTATAATCCAGAGCATTGTTTGACTTCTGCATCCTAAAATAAGGCACAAGTTTTCAATCTGAGACTAAATTAGAGAAGTTTTAGGGTTAGCTAATGTCACTGCATGTTCTTCAGGTGTTTTCCATGAAAGCTGGAGGTCTGTATCATTCTACCTACCTTTTTAATGATCACCTAGATCACTAAAAAGGTAAAATTTATAAAAGATTTAAACAATTTATATTCTTAGAAGGGGGAAAAATCATCCTGTATTTGTGTATTCTAACACACCCCAGTGGATTCCCTCAATATATTGCTTAACAAGGAAAGACCAGCAGCTGCTAATGACATACCACGATTAAAATGGAGAACAATTTGGTTGAATATTGAATTTAGTCTGCCTAAAAATAGGAAGTAAAAAGTGCTTTATTTAATTGAACATCAGCATATACAGTGAAGTAATAATGTATATTGAATAATTTTCTTAATTATTACTGGTCATAGTAAGATACAGCAGATACTCCTACATATTCTACAGGTACCCTATACTGGGGAGCTTATCTCACTTCTCCAGAGGTGGCAGATGTCAATTAGAGCCACAAAGTGCTGGGCTGCCTTAAGACTATGGGCATCTTATGAAAACAAACTTTTCAAAAATTTAAACATAGATTTTGAAAATAAATAGACAAAATTATCCTATTTCTCATTAAAATGTTCTCTGTTCTCATCAATCTCTCTTCTATTATATTTGTAATGAAGTGAACATTCTCCCTTTCTCCTGTCTTCCTGCACACAATTAACACCTGAGTTAAGTTTCCATGTTTCTAATTTTCCTTTTGGTATATGTGACACCTTCCTCAAGCTTACTTGACTTGTCTGACGTGTTTGCCAGGTATAAGCACTTCTTCCAGGAGTGATTTTTTTTTTAATTATTCTTACTTTTGGGGAAATGTATAGATTTTCATACACCTTAACATGTGAATATGGCTTGTGGCCATACAGGGTGAAAATCACCTTAAAAACCTGACAGTATGTCAAAAAAACAAGATTAAGAGAAATCTGCAGAAATCTACACGGTGTTACTTCTTTTTAAAGGATATAAATGCCTGTTCTGAATATAAATAGATTTACTAGTTGCAAAGGGAAAGGACATGGAAGTGTAAGGAAGCCTACTCTGTACCTCCGATGGGTTATTTAGATTTTCCTATGGCTGAGTCAATAAACCCATGAACTGTAATTGCATCATACTGGTTTTCAATTCCCTTCCCTTCAATCCTCTATATAGTGAGATACCAGTTTTAAGGAAGCTGTAACACCTCAGTGTACAGACATCCATCAGCACAAATATATAACGTACTTTCCCATTTTCATCTTTCTGACTATGGAAAACTAGAAGTTAACTACCAATTCGGCAACAATTTTCAACACTAAATGAAAATAAAAGACCTACAAATAATTACACAACTGCCTAATAAGGTTAAAAATACAGTAATACTTTTCAAGTGTACATTTTAAACATAGCTGTATCTACCTTTAGTAATACATACTTGAGGGGAAAAAAATCATCCTGTTTACATTGTGAATAGCAAGAATATATTTTATTTATTTTTAAAAATACTGTTACTAAGGGGAAACTATTTTTTCAGGGTATGTTGAGCAGCATGTTACTCATCATACGTCTAAGATGATGTAACTGTTGGGAGACTCACAGGCTGACACAAAAGTATTTTTAATGACAAGGTTAAACTAAAAATAGGAAATAGATGTTAACACATCTTCCATAACCTTTACACACTACTGACTAGCCACTAGGCTTGTAGCGTAGGAGAAGAGTGTGCAGATAATTGAGCTACAGACAGAAATGTTTAATATTTACTATGTCAAAAGGGACACTTTTTACTCTGCTGTTGAGTGTTTTAAGTATTTCTTATAACTCTACCACAACAAACTACCTGAAAATAACAAAGCTAATGTCCCCATTACTCCGCAATAAATACATACATATGTAAGTACATAAACATAAATCCTCACATCCCAGCACAGACAGGAGATGCTGATGAGCCTTGTACAAAAATTACGAGACTTTTACAAAGCACACTTACAGAATCAGATTATTTCTTTGTATCCGAGTTTACAATCACCTAAATAAAATATTCTTGAAGAGATCTGTGAAAATTAATGTCTTGTGTATCTTATAAGTTACTTGGAGATACACAGAAATATTGCACGCACATATTTTAACTCTCTCAAAAAATGTGCTGGCAAAGAAGTTTTAAATTACTTTTTAAAATTTTACTACTACGGCTCCAACTTCAGCTTTAACTCTGCTCCCATGAATTCTTTAATCTTCCACTAACAGGCTAGAAACAGACCACAGATTTTATGAAACGCAGTGTGTTCTACAAAACATACACATTTGAAACAAGGTCCTGCCATTGTAAAATGACAGAACATGCAAATACCCTTCCAGACTACAGCCGAGAAGTAAACGTGGGGACCACGGGTAGACCTTTGTATGTGGGGCTTGCACAAAGAAGAGACTGAAGATTTGTCAGCGGGAGGTATGCAGCTGATTGCTGATGGCCAGCTGCCTGCTGCCGGTGCAATGTGCAGCACCCAGACTGAGTGGGCAGAGGAACAGAAGATTTAGTAGGTGCGTCTCGATCCCCTTAGGTTATCTCATGTGACCGGAGCGCCTGGAGGAACTGGGGGCAGATGAAAGCTGGCAGCTGTGTGCTGCCTCGGGCGCTCCAGGGCTGCCAAACAGGGCTTACAAACATGTTAGCTCAGCGGCAGAATTAAAGCCCTCAATTCAGGTTTATTTTGGGGTAAGAAACCGATGTGCATACAGAGGATGGGGGAAAACTTGCCCTGCAGGCTGAAGCCTAAGTACACCTTGACCTCTCCTTGCAAGCTATAGAGCGGAGCAGGCTTGACTAAGGGACAAAACAGCTAAATAGTAATTTAGATTGTTGTCCAAGCAAACTCCTCAGTTTCTGACAAGCTGACACAGCTGACATTTGCTGCCCTCTGCTTATTAAATAGGCAATCATATTCTGAAGTCTAAAGCGCTATTATTTTGCCAGATCAGCAGCGAAGTAAATCGGTCACGCTGTTCAGATAAAACAGTTATGTGATTTTTCCACATTTATGGCTTGCTCCAAATGAAAATATCTCTTCTTTCCCACACACTTTCCCCTTTCCTTTCCTTCATCTCCCTTTCTTCCCTTTCCTTCCTTCCCCTTTCCTCTTTTCTGGCTGTGCCAACATGACAAATTAAGCACAAGGTTGTTTCTACCTAAGGAAGACAGATATTTATACAACATACCACTGAGGAAGAAGAGGAACTGGGAATTCAGTCTTGACATCTTCCTTGCGCAAACTGATTTGATATATACATGTATACATTTAGATACATAAAAAAGATTTCTTCTAAAAAGGAAGTATCATTGCATGTATTCCTCACTGCCTCTCCTAGAACCTCTGGATGCAATTGTCAGTACTCAGGAGAAGCAAAGCCATCCTTATCACAAATCTCACACCACAAAGGTGTAAGAAAACCTTCTCTCTTCACTGAGGTCTGTTGTCTGGGCACACAAAAGCAATTAGAAAAAGGGGGCTGCCACCCTCCACAGTGCCTCAAAATCCAAAAGCAGTAGCACTAGTTATTCCTACAGACATGGAAGGAAAACTGCAGGGGACCTAAAGGGCTGCAAATTCTTTTGTTACTTTCCTGCAGTGGAAATCAGACACTGCTTTCACTCTCATTTTACAACAGAAAGTTGCTGTTGGAGTATTTTGGTGAGATTCAGAAAAGCTAAGTCACCTTCTACAGAAATTCTTTACAAACAGCTTATACCATTCTAAACTCAAGTTCTGGAAAAGCATCTTTTCGTAGTCCCGTTGCTTTATAATGAGAGACTACTTCTTACAACAACCTTTTATTAGGCAAGACTCCATCATGAATATACACTCCGGAAGTCAATGTAAACCACAAGGATGGATTTAGCCTCCCCTAGCCCCTTGTCAGCTTTTCAAAAAATTAAACCCATTAAGCAAAGCAGAATTTGTAACAGGTATTCCTCTTTTGGATACATTAAAAAACAAACCAAATATATTTCATAACAGAGCTAAACTCTAACTTGAAAATGAGTCTTGATTCTTCCTCACTAGTTTTATTTGAATATTAGAGTACATAGTTACTTAAAATTTTGTTGGGAAAAGTGACTAAAAAAGTAAGAAACCTGAAAGGAAAAGACAAATTTTACAAGTCTATACAACTTTTACTTGTTTAATGTC
The DNA here is from genome assembly GCF_000696875.1 of Nestor notabilis. Classification (NCBI taxonomy): domain Eukaryota; kingdom Metazoa; phylum Chordata; class Aves; order Psittaciformes; family Psittacidae; genus Nestor; species Nestor notabilis. The sequence goes on along the minus strand of NW_009929888.1, from coordinate 18,319 downwards.
CCAAATTCTCAGAGAGCCACATGGGAACCTTTTGGTAGCAAGGTAAAACAATCACTATACTTCACTTGCATACATAGCTGCTAATGTCTCAAACAGCAGACTGCATCAGTACAAATACAGATGTCATACAAAATCTAAAAGAAATTACACTGCTGCTGTGTTAATCTGAAGGCTGCTATCTTTCAAATGCCTCTTCTGGACTGAGACATCAGCTATACTACAAACAATGCCTGACTAGACAGCTTGCCTTCTTGTTCCTATCCTGTCCCATTTTGTTTCGCATTAGCTCCCATTCTCAAAGATATGCAGCCTCATTCATCTGTGCTTATAAACAACTCGCATACAAAGACTCACAATTCTGACATGGCTCTTCGTGAGGTAGCACAACATATCAGTATGATACTGATGATCCTTCTCACACAGTGCATTCAAATTTGTATGTAAATCTAGTGAGGGAGTAAATGAAGTTCTAAGACTTAGTTTTCTAGATAGCAAGTATAAATAAATATTAAAAGAATGTTCTTTGTGTTTTAAAGATGTATTAAGTATAAAAATAGTTTGCTATTTAAGAAGGGCTGTTTATTTAGCTCATATCAGTAAAACAGCATTTGCTTTTAGAATGCTAAAAATAACAGTTTTAATCAGTCACAAAAAATAAGCATTCACGTTAATTAAACAAGAGCTAGGCAGCATATATACACTAAAATCATGCATTACTGTGGAACTCCACCAACATGCTTTTGTAGAAGGAAATTATTACGTTGGACAGGAATGGACTTAATTTAGATTTCTACTAGACTAATGAGGTAATCTTGGGTCAAGCTTGGGTTAGAGAAAAGACCAAACCCAAAATCTAGCCCTTGACTCAGCTTTAATTAATATACATTTCACCCAAGCAGGAATAAACCAATTTGACCCAGTTGGAAAATATTATGGCCATTTCTTTGATCCCATAGCATTTTTCCATCAATTACCCAGTTTTCTGACTCCCTCTACTGCAAAGGTAACACCACACTTCAGTCAAACAGCTCCATCACTTCTGCTCTTAACACATGAAAACAGGTTAAACATGTTCAATTTTTTCTGCTTAATAGTAAGACTACTACTGCCTGAAGTTCTTCAGGACTTGCAGAACTCATGACAGGGTAGCACCTTATCCTTGGAAACATAGGAAGTATTTTGGCAAAACCAACTGTCTTTAAGCTAATTTGAAATTCTGAAGAGCTACACACCAAGATTCAGATGTAATAAATTTACTACTGGTTATAGATCTTCTTGTTTCTTCAGCAGAAGTATTTGCATATGCAAATATAATACTATTCCTCTCCTGTCCTTCCCAGGAGTTCATAAACAACTTCAGTTATCAGCATTTGTGACTTATACATGTAACTGTATCTGTACATCTAAAGTAAAATCTACTCAAAAGGAAAAAAATACAGTTAAGATTAAACAGTAAGCTTGATAATGCAGCAGGATTTCCAGAAAGTATTTTGACTGGTAACAGACAGGACTACTTCTCACTGAAATGCAAGTCTAACAGTAACATCTGAAGTCACTGCAACAACTTTATGACTTCAGGAAAATCTTGTACTCTAAAGCCAAATCCATAGCAGTGTTGCATGGGCTTAGACAGTACCAGAACAGTCTAAGCACTTTTCTGAAGCATTTTTCTGGGTACAAACAACAGATGTGCGATAAAGGGAGAGTTAAAACAAAGTAACTCTGTTATCTAACCTTCTACATGCATTGACAAAAATGCTTGCATTCCTTCTGCATCACAGTTATAGCTTTGGTAACTTGATGCAGAAAACTATCTATGGAATAACTCAGTTCTGAGGAATCATTATTGCCTAAATGTTGCACTATGATTACTTCAGAAGTCATATTCCTAGCTTTTCCTTCTTTCCACCTACTGACCCTCAGATGGGTTACAGAGCTAACTGGAAATTTAATTTAAACTCATTTCTGTCCAACTGCTCCATTTCTCAGTGGAATGTTTTATAAGAAATACTTTTAAGAGAAGATTGTTGCTTTTGAATCAATATTTTTATGTCAGGCCTGATAAAATATAAAACTTCTTCAGACTTCTCATCATAAGAGATACTGCATTACTAGTACAATCTTTAAGGACTTTGGTTTTGCAAAAATGGTGAATAAATGAATTTAAAGAAAACAAAATCCTTTTCTTTTGCTTTTAATTTTCAGTAACCTTATGAAAACAGGAATAGTAACTGCTGTAAACTATACGTATTTTGAAAGAAACCACTGAGTTGATAAATAAATATTAATGTGGTGACAAGAAATTATTTGAAGTAAAATTGTTTTCATAATCTGTTAAATATATGATGCTGGAGTTTCAGTAATTTTGCTAAGTTGCTTTTTTTATATGGTGTTCAAAATTTCTAAGGCAGTGTTAGAGTCACAGAAGAAATACATCATGCAACATACGTATTTCATTTTTATTTTTAATCAGAGAAGGTTCCTATGGCTTCCTATAGACCTCTATATGCTCACAGTCCAGATGTTTTTGTACATCTAGCTCAGAAAAGGATACAGTTTAAAAGCTGAAACATAGCTGAGTGAGGCTCTTGTTACAGAAGAGATTACAGACCTGGGGGATGACAGCATCCAAGCACAGTGGTTACCACATTGCTGCAGTGGATACTACCCCTTGTGGGAGTATGGAAAATACCTGCTCCTGGTCTGCTTCTGGAAGAGGCAAGGACTCCCAAAGTTCCCAGTCAGTGTAACAGCCAGAACAGCAACCCGCTTAAATAAATACCACTGTTAAAGGGCCTGATCCAACCCTAAGATGGGCTAATTGTGCTGACAAAGGTATGTGAAGGGCTGTCTTCTGTCTTCTCTTCAAACCACTAATGCTTCTGTTATTAATATCAACAGGTTTGAGATTTCGCCTGCATGGTGAGCGAGTACATCTGAGAATAGATTCAGCTGAGTGTTATCTAAACTGATCTAGGTTCTGGATACATGCCCAGACACTTATGGTGTCTGGTTTAAGTTTTTATTATTATACAATATTGTCGGTTGGTGATGACACAAAGATGTTAACCAAGTTAATCTTTCAAGATCAAACTCAGCTATCTGACTTTTAAATTAAAAGATTTTTAGCCAGCAGACACCGAATACATAGAAGAATATCCATGATGGAAAGGATGTTTAGGATACTGCCTTCCCTGCCTTTCTCTTAAATTGTTTCTATTATTAATTACTAGGTGTTGACTCCATTATTCCGAATCTTGATCTATTCCTACTATCAGTTATAATGGCCTGTTTTATGACCTATTTAATGACCCTTTTACTGGAAATTAGAGAACTTGTAATTTCTTTAACTTATATTTATGACTTTCCACGCTTCCAACAGACTACATAAATCAGTATATTTTCTAAAATTTGAGTTTGAAAAACTTAATCATGTGACATGAGGTAAACACTACTCACAAATGATGGTATTTCTTACATTAAATTGTACCGAGATTCAAACATTTCCAAATTTATGTTATAAAACAATGCAACAACTAACAGCTGAAGAGCAGCATTTTTCCCTGAAACAGTCTCAATGGAAAATATTTTTCACTATTTATTAGAGGTTTACCATTAAAACTATCATATAATGTCCACTGACAAAAAGCTGCACCAATTTAGAAGTGTGAAAGTAAACGGAGAGTTTTAAGCAATATAAACGCCCACAGGCACATTCCCCTACTGCTTTCACTCAAGTCCATTTGAAACAGGTTAATGCTAAAACAAAGTAAGTCAAACTGAACTAAGAGGGGGTTTGCACTGACTGAACTAAAACAGTGCTAGTCTGTGTGTGAATGAAACCTCACTGTTATGTCTAGTCTCTGTAATAAGACCATAGTAGATAGACTTTCTGTTTGTTTTGGTAAGTAGTTAAACACAATTTAAACTGGATTTATGACAGTTTGGTTTAAACAATATGTAGAATGGCTGGAAGACTGGCTAATAAATGAAGTAAAATGAAGTTACAGAACAAAACAATGTTCACCTTACTAAATTAATTTTTAAATATGTTCAAAGGGCACAGTAATCTCCCTTTACATTTTCTTGATGACATCAATACGCAAGAAGGGCACTTCTTAATAGTGTAAGTTCAGTGAAAGAATCTGAACTAATTTTTTTTTCTTTCTAAATCACGAAGAAAAACAGAGTGCTACAGAATAGAAGACCCCAAAATATCCATAAAGGAGAATGTTTTGGAACAAACCTAGTTTTTATTTCCTCTTCATCCTATTATCCTTTTATTGGTTCCTTCATTTTGCGCTCTAAGACAATGCTTTCTAGAGTTCTTTCAATGTTTTGATAAGGTTTTTTTCTTAAAATACTTAAAAGACTTCCTTAAATACATTATATTACTTCTTTTGGTATTTCACTTTCTCCCTCTGACTTTTATCTTCATTAAGTATCCTGGACTATATTCTCTTTTTCAGACTGGTTATATTTGTTTTAGATGTTCATCCATTTCTACCTGGCACAGAACCAGTTTTGAAGATGACAGTTCCAGGCTGCCTTGTTAGCAGAAGGAATGCAGTAGTGCTGCTGTTCAAACACAGGCATGCTACAAAGTCTGAAACATTATTTATTGACAGAACGTAATAATGAAATTATCAGCTGCTTTGCTGATATGAAATAAACAAGCTATGACAAGCATATCACTAAACAAGTAACAAAAGATAAAAGCTGCAGGTTTCTTGGATGTCCCCTCTTTAGGCTTTTTAAAATAGCCACTTTACTGAGGGCCACAAGAATACCTGAGCAACAAGATCTTCAGGTAATATTCAGCACACAGAAATCACAGAAACACAGCTTCAAATCCAGCTTATTATCAAAGCTGACAGTATTACATTTATCAGCTCACACAAAACCTGGAAGAAGCCGTTTCTGAGTTATGTGTCATATGCACATTTCAGAGTAGCCCAGCTAGCACTGAAGTTTCGAAAGTTTTACATTTTTGTAGGAGCTAATTCAAAACTTTTAATTCCAAGTAACAATGTCATGCCAAGGATACTCTGACTTTTATAATATAAAATTGGGGTGTTGCATTTTTCTTTGGTTTGTGTGTTTGGTTTTATTATTTTTTTAATTTTAATTTTGGCAGTGCCAGTACAATTTGAGACATCCCTGCTCCCCTTTGCAAAAGTTAATGCAAAAGAATAGTTTTTATTAAATATATTTGAATATTTCAGGTGAAAGTTTCTAAACTAGTTGAAGAAAGAGCTTTAGAATGCTAATTACTAAAAACACAGACATGCTTATATTTCTTATGGTTTCAAACAGGTAGAATGAAATTCAACTTCAGAGAAAGGCATGGTGCCAGCAAATTATACACTTTCATTAGAAGGGTGGGAAAAAAGGCAGGGCTACTGTACAAAAGAATGGGGTGCAGCACTCATACAGAAAACCTAGTATTCATTCTGCATTTACTCAAACATGTTACATCCAGGAACATCGCTACTTTAAAATTACATACCAGTTTGATCTAAGCATTTTTAATTAGGTTACCACCAAAATATTTGCTACCTCTTCACTAATATCACTATTACCATTACTCAGAATACATTTCATACACTTTCTTTCATTCACATGTCAGCACAGCATCACTCCCTCTAGTGGGTAACAAACAGAGCTTACGCAGACAACCTGAATTTTCATACAAGGGAGAGGCACTCCAGCTACACCAAAAGCAAACACACTGACTGGAGTGCAAGACTTCCATCACAGGTACAAAGAGAACCACTCTGACTACTAGAAAAATGTGGGTTTAGTAACCCTGTTGTTTAATTTGGCTTCCTCAAGTTTCCAATGGCCAAAAAAGAGTTACCATGAATGCAAAGACTGTGGCAGCAAGAAATGCATTAATTTCTAGCTTGCTTTCACTTGCAAGCACCATGGTAGTTTTAGTTCTCCACTCAACAGCAAGTTTTGCCTGCCAACAATTATTTTACAAACCTGATTCTTCCTTTGCATACACTGGCTACATACATACTAAACTCAAGTAGTATTAAAATCCTATGTCTTTTCCTGCCAAATAACTTATTTCATTTGAATACTTGTTTGACAAACCCAGGTCTGGAAACACTAAGGCATGGTCTAATGTTTACAAGAACTCATTTCAGTAAATCTTACTACATAATCACATAATGGAAAAAAAAAAAAGACATAAATCTCCACACGTACTTAGAATTTCATTGATTGTTGTATGTTTTCATATATATATATATGTATATATATATAAAGATCTGTATAGCTAACGGAATTGTAGAATACTGCCAATGGGTAAACAAGACAGGAAGAACAGGTCAATACAAAAGAACCTGTTCTATGCATTTTTCTGTATATATTACCTTCTAATGTATTATTATTATGTCCTAGTGCATAAATCCAAAGAAGCTGACTAAAAAAAAAATAAATCAGCACCAGTTTGCTTCAAATAATGTTGCAAAATTTTTAAAATAGGAATAACTTTCAACTGGTATTTTCCTCTAATTGATTTAACATACAACCCGATCCTAAACTATGAGATGCCTTAAGCATGGGCAGCCACTCTTACCTACAGCAAATTGAGGTACTCATTAGTTCACAAACTGCTATTCTTATAAAAATATATAAAAAAACATATAATCTGAAATTATTTGATAATTTTTAGATTGTTGTAATTTAGACTGATGAGTAAACAGTCCACTGAATCACACCATAGAGAAAATGTCTGGCAATCACATTACTTGAAAGACTATTAACAGAACAAAATTGTTAAGTAGCACATTTCTGAGAAAGTGACATTTTACAAAAAGACAAAGGCATACATTTTTCCACCAAAATCTAGTGCTGCTGTCATCAACCCAACAAAAGCTACAGCTACCTAAAATGGAAATGAAAATGTAATGTATGGAAATATTCTCTTATAAAATCTCCTTAGGCTTCACATGTATTAATGTATTAGTTTGCAAACATTAAGATCAAAGGCAAAGCAACAAATACATCCTAAAAAGTTTTTAGTCAGATTTTTATTAACGATATACAAGTAGCAAGGCATAAAAAATTAATATGTTCAAGCCTTGAAATGTCAAGTGTAATGATCTCTAGCTCTGCTTACCTCCTTTGCTTTTTGTTTCAGTCTGGCTTGCTCTGGGTCTTCTTGCCTTGAGCGACTCTACATGTTAAAAAAAAAATGGGGAAAAAAGGTTAACAGATGGTTTAAGAACCCCTCATCTGTTGCAGTAAGTTAAAAAATAACAAAGAAAGGGGAACAGGATACAAGGTGTCAAAGACGGGATGCTTAAATTCACATAAGTGCAATTTTAAACCTGT
>NW_009929888.1:8114-10941 GCF_000696875.1 Nestor notabilis | reverse complement strand
AAAGAGTGTTAAATATTCAGTTGCAAGTAAGATCTACTCTAGGTTTAAATTAAAGAAAAACAAAACAAAACAGAACAACCCCCAAAAAACCCCAAACACCAAAAACCAACATGTTTTTGTAAATGTTAAAGTTTCCACACAGGTTTAGATTTCAACTATTTAACACAAACAAATTCAAGAACAGAAGTAACACCCTTTCCATTACCTGAACTTTTAAATTTAAACTCCTTACAGTCACTTATTTTAAAATTATCTACTGTTTTCAAGTAAGCTTTTATTCAGCTGCTGGTAGAGAATGTGGAGAGAAGAGTTGTAAAATCACCCTCCCAGACAGTAGATCCTCATAATAAAGCTGTTATTAGCTGTATGAGCTTAGTTTGAGTACAGCATACAAATAAATGTGCTTAAGTTAAACTCATTCATGCACTACTAATATTATAATGTTGTAATTTTTAAAACTGGAGAAATATTGCCAAATGGCAACTTTAATACTTTCCTTCAAAACCAAGAACAATAGCTCTAAAATACCATTAAGAATAACTGTTTAATTACAATAACAATCCATAACAGTACATTTCTGGGGATACAGACTGGTTTACAACCATATGTTAAAACTATTAACTTCTTATTTATGCTCACTAGGCATACTCAAATTGATGGAATTCAAAACTCAAGACACAGGTAATATATACATCATACTCTTCAAAGGCATGATTTGTCAGTATTCAGAAAAGGCTGCATGAAAAGTTGTAAGAAGCCTCAATAAAACTTGTGACATCCATGGAAAACTATTGTTGTTACCTTAAAGATGTAATTGTTTTTGCAATTTGTAATTGTAATTGGTTTATTTCGATATTTCTTTGAAATTTAAAGTGATATCATTTACACAACTCCTAAAGGAATAAGAATCTCTATGCCCTTTCCTACCTATCTTTCTCTGCCTCTTTCTATGCTGAAGACAAACCTGAAACTTGAAAGAATTTTAGCTTGCAAACTTAGATTTTTCTTCCCCGTTGTTTAAATTTTTCATAATATATTCTGCTCAGAAGTCAAAAAATCCATGAAGAAAACCAAAGGGAGATAGGTTTTAAGGGTAAGAGGACTTATAATATTGTTGATATATCTGAAAAGAACGTTGACTATGATCTGGCATACGGGACACCAATGACACTGAATTCTCTATCCTCTTTTCTTGTTTGGGTTTTTCTTAAACCAGGATTATTTTTCAGCTAATATACCACCCATATAAAACACAGTGATGATAAAACATGGCCAAATTAAACAATAATGAGATTTCTAGATGTGCTTGACTCTTCCACTATGCACATTAGCTTCATATTCCACCACCACCTACTAGTGATTTTATGCCTGTTAGCATATAAGGCTGTCAGAATGGAGTAAAATAATGAGAAATTAAAGTCTGCAGATAGATTAAACTCTCATGCTGTAGTTGTGCCAACCAAGAAAGGAACTGCAACCTAACATAGACTGAGATTCTTTCTAACTGCTGTGGCCAGACAAAAAGAAAAATGTAGATAATCTGATCATGGCAGGTGGGTTGGAACTAGGTGATCTTTCAGGTCTTTTCCAACCCAAACCGCTCGGATTCTGTGATTCTATGATCTAGCTAAAATTTAAAGAACAAAAAGGCATTTCATTAAATATGTAGATCTGCCAGAGAGCTGGGTCTCTATTCAGTACAGCAATTACTAAGAACTTGATTATATTTATACCTTTTAGGTTAAAACCCAAACAAACAAAAAACCCCATTCAGTGAGCTCCTTCTCCAGCAGACAGACTTAGGTGAGTATTTATGAAATGAACTGAATTAGGTCCTTGCTTTGTCATTTTGTGATGACAGTTCGATTGTTGTGTGCCTCAGTTTCTCCAGTATGATGTATGGAAAAAATCACGTTTAGCCCTTTCATGGTTTTAATGATAAATTTATAAATGTACAATGAACTTCTGTTGCCTTCTGAGTCTCAGTGAAAGCAGTACCGAAATGAAAAGTGTTGTTATACTACTGTATGAAGCTGAATCATTTGCCAAATGCAAAGTACAAGTTAAAAGCACTTCAGCTTAAGGAGAAAGCAGGGTGTCCTGGGAGAATCAAACTAAGACTTCTAATATCGTTACCAACTTTCTACAAGAAAGTGATAGAATCCTGGAAAACACACCAGATCCACATTGTGTTTGAGGACACTGCAAGAAAAATTAAAGAAATAGACGCAAAGTAACACTGCAATTTCCTGGACTCCGTAAGTGAAGGAACAACTCTGAAAGTACTAAAGCTTATAACACATTTAAAAGTTGGGCCTTCCCCCCCCATTCCAGAAACTGACCAAATAAAAGTAGGTCTGGAATTCATGACACTATGAAAAAGCAGAACCCAAAAGCAGACAAAAACCCGAGTGATCTACTCTGTGTAACCTTCAGTTCATTCACAGTAAATAAATAACAAAAATTACCACAGAGGTGAAAACAGATCCTCAGCTTCTGACTGATACTAAATACAGGGGATTTTTCAGTAATGAAGATTTACAGTACCAGGTGATGTTTAGATATACAAACCCAGATTGAAGGGGAAGGTAGAACTACTTTTATATTCAGAATAATGCAATGAGTTTCTAGTTATTGCTTGAACACACACCAAGTGGCCGTTTCAAATACCTTTGTTTCAAAAAAGTAGAATCCCAACTTTACCTCAAGTAAGTCATTACACATATAAGTAACAGCAAAAAAATTAAGGAATTTAACTGTCATTTTCTGTTTCTTTTTGTATTCAGACAGATTTTAATAATTTTTTTTTTTAAACAGATTGTTAAGA
>NW_009929888.1:0-8083 GCF_000696875.1 Nestor notabilis | reverse complement strand
CTGCTGACTATCACGTCAGTGTGCAGAGCCATAAGGTTTAGAAATAAAATCATCAGCATATGGAGGCTAAAATCTGTAAAGTATAAACAAAGACTACTTTATTAATTCTTTATGATCTAATGTAAATTATAAAAGGCTTCTTCAATGTCAATGCAACACAGATTAAAGCAAATATAAGAAACAAAAAAGTCAAGTTTAACAAAGGTGCCTAGATAAGCTTTAAAAATGTCACTGGCTTCTCTTTACACTCCATTCCACATATGAGCATTCTTTTCCTTCCTCTGAAAAGCCTGAATAATTTTGCTGCTCCTCAGCTCTTGTAGTGCTTTGTTTCTGTGGCACCATTTTCACTCATCAATTATGTTAACATTTTACACTTCCCACAAGCTACTGACTAATCATTCCTTTATTTTTAAATTCCAGTATAAATTTTTTCTTCAATGTCATCTTGTATTTCTGGTTTTGTCTTTTCTTTTCCTTTCCCTCTAACATCCAAACCTTAACATGCTGCAACTCACCTGTTTTGTGAAACATATTTTTGCAAAATCTTTTAACACACCAATGCTTCCTTCCTCTAAAGCTTCGGAAACACCCACCAATCACTGAACCCTCCAACTCAAATAGGTTCAGGGACTTTATCACAACTCCTTTCCTTTCCCCTCTCTAATCTTCATTTCTAGATCCCTAAATAAAGCTGGGTTTGTGTAATACATTTTCATGTTGATGAATAAACAACTTCAGAATCAAGTTAGTTTCCCATTACCATTTTAGAAAAACCTAGGAGTGATCCTAACCAGATAACATACTTTTAAATACATTAAATGCCATGTCCTACTAAGAATTTATTCACCAAGCCAGGTTTGTTAACATTTCTCCCAAACACAAGCCATTTTTATTAGACCAGACAGTCTGATATTTTAATTGTTAAGAATGAAAATGCTTTGTGTTAGAGAACTTGTTATCTTATTTATCTGAAAACTGCATAGATCACATTAGGTCTATGGAAATATTAGACTTTCAAAGTATGAAAAGCAGTGTATGTTAAATATGTGTATTCAGAACACATTAGAAATACAGGGGCTCATTTACATGTTACCAAACTCCCTAATGTTCCAAACCTCAGCTTTTCCCCTTGCTTCCTTTAAGGAAGAATGCCACAAAGACACCTAATTACACCTGTAATGGCATAATTTTAAGAACAGGATTTTGTATTTTGTAGAATTTTCTTAAAATAGAAAGTAACAGTATTTTTAGAATAATGATATCTATAATTCACGTAATACTTAAATATATGCAGCAAATATTTTTAAAATTGGAAGATATTTTGTGCATCTATGCAGATGGGCAGACTAACAGTCCTTCTGATGTATTTAACTGTGATCATTATCCAGTATTTCATTGTAATTAGTAATGTCAAAGATGCACTGTTATTACGTATTTGTCCCACTAATAAAAAATGTTTCCTATCAGATTTATGATAATTTCAAAGTCTCAGCTTGTTAACCCTGTGTTAAAAAGTATCTCACAGGGCCTCTCCTCCTAAACACGTCTCCTGCATTTAGCAACATCTGATCCCAGTTAAGGAACTTAGAGCTCTACTCCCCCCTGCCACTACATACACTGGGAGTCTTTAATGCTTCAAATTCATATTTTTTCATTAAATAAAGTTAAGAGTCACAACTGCAGGTGCTGTACTATTGAAAGCCACTGCTGTGCCAACAGTTTCAATTTCCAACCTATTTTTCCCCATTGATGACATTAGAACTTCACCCACGGCTGTACCAGCTTATAACTTTCACTTTTAATTAAAGAAATTAAATTGGCAACATGAAACACTTTGCTTTCACATTAGCTTTGTTAATAAAAAGTGAAAGTTAAAAGCAGCATAGCTGAGGGTAAAACCCTATTCAGAGCTACGACCACAGTGAGGTGGAATGCAGGAATTTGGTCCTAAAAAAAAAAAAAAAAAAGATTTATTTTAAAATCATTAAAATTGCAGTAATAAATTTCTAAAAATTCAGAAAATTATCTCAACACAATAATTCCCTCTTCGCTCTCTTCACAGCAGAACTGAGTTATAAGTTTCCATTCAGAGAGTGCTTCATCTCACAGAAAACTGCATTACATCCACTGTACGCTCAGAAGAGAGGGAAAGGATTTAATTGGCATGACGACTGAACTCATCTCTGGCTCAAAGAGGCAGACCCCTCAAGTAAGGAAATTAGCATTGCCCAAGTTCAATGATCCCTCTCTAATAAAAAAGCCCTTCAGCCTATAGTACTATAATGATCACTATCATCCATAAACACTGATTTTGCAAATAACACTAAACAATTTTCCATTTACTTATGTAATTTTTCTTTTTACAGAATAGAAATACGACTCTCACAGGAGTAAGATAAGACCCCAAAACTTGACAGGCTTGTGTTACTAATACAGAACACTCAAAATAATAGACTAATAGAATGTATATATTGGAAATGAGTTTTAAAAATTAGTTTTATAATAAATATGCATTTAGCCAATTTGAGTGGATGAATTAACACAGTAATTTAAAGACGATCCACTTTATTATATAGATTCTATCATAGAAAACAGATTTTTCTGAAAAGGTGGGCAATCCCAAGCTACACCTCTCGACTGTATTAGCTACTACCCTCCCAAAACAACCAATTCAGAAATCAACCAACCCAAAAAAAAAAAAATAAAAAAAAAAAAATCAACTACTATCTCCTATTCCTCCTGCTGCCAGAAATATTTCAATTATTAGCCCAGAACCAGAACCTTATTCAGTTTGACACATACAGCCTGCATTTTCCAGGTTTTGGAAATAGCTATGAAAGCAGCAACCAATGTGTTTTTTACTATAGCAAGACTGATGCTTTTGGGTTTGTATTTTCTTTTTTAAGAAAGTCCACACAGCACACACCATGTCAAATGTAAATTCCTCAAGTGGTTTTAGTCTGGCTTTTGACCTTTCTGCAGTCTTAAGGCTTTACTTAGCTCTTCCTGCAATTAGTATGTAGAAATTCAAAATAAAGATCTCAAAAGTTAATAATATTATTGTACAGGTGGTCTTACATTTCAGCAGCACCCTAGATTCTAAGGAAATAATGAAAAATCTAACACTTCAAATAAAAAGCTGTAATCTGACATATTTTGCCAAACTATATCCTATGTAAGTCCTACAATAGGTCATCAATCTTTCAGAACAGAATGGCTGAGAGCCAGCTGAACAATCCACAAAGAAAAGATGCTATCAATGTAAGTTCAGTTCCAAATCGGCATTTTCACTTAGATCACAACATTGCATAAGCAACTCCCAAAAGGTTCACGATATCTTCAACTTCTCTTTCTGAACATTCATACTGATCAATCAGCACTGCTCTTCCATGGCTAATTTGTGGTTTGGTTTTGGTTATTTGGTTACCTTCAGATATTTTTCTAGTATACCACAAAGTTACGCCAAGCTGTCTCCTATCACTTTCTGGTTATAAAAGTGATTTATGAATTCATTAATATAATTTCTTCAAACCAAGTAGAGGGTATTTTTATATTTGTTTGTTGTAGAATTCTTTAATTTGCTCTGTCATCTATAATAATCAAATATGTTGATCATGTATTTATTTCCTAGAGTTTGACTTCACAGGAGATTATTCAAGACTAAAAGAAACAAAAAACCCACAAAGATTATCAGATTATGAAGTAATCTGGGTTGGAAGGGTCAACAGGAGAGGTCATCTAACCCAACCTTAGATTAGCATGTGTAAGGCTTTGTGAAGTCAGGGAAAATGTTTTGAAGGATTACAAGCTACTGTATTTTCCTCAATGTCCATTAAAAACCACAACCAACATAACAAACAAGAGCAGGATACACAGAAAAGAAAACATGATTCATCAAGATGTATTCACTGAATGAAGGAAACAGGATAAAAATTAAATAAGCTTTTTTTTCTTTTTTTAAATAAGCATGACATGGAAGTTTGTGGAATACCTAATAATGTGAGTATTCACAAATTAAGAGCGAAAATGGGACAGATTAAAGCAGCCAAGTTGAGAGACAGATTTCTGAGATAAGCAAGGGTAGGTTGGTTTGGTTTTTTTTTTAAATATCTCAATTTATGAACATCAATGGCACAAAATCAGGACACTAAATCTTACCATTGAGCATTAACTTGTTCTGTATTATGTCTTCAGCATATATGATAAATAATTCAATGAAAATGCAATTAAAATTGAGATAACTAAGGGATAAACTTATTTGCAGTTTGATATGATATATTTAATTAAATTTTCAGCTATAAACAGAAGGTTTATCTATACCTGTATGATCTTGAAAGAGTATTATCCTAGTTTGAAAACTCAGTCTTTGGAATTAAAGTTACAAAGGAACAAGTCCAGAAGAATTGACAGCTCACTGAAGACAGGCATGGATCAATAAAATAATGCAGTTATACAGAGGAGGAATGCCAAGAGGGACACACAGTATTTAAATTAAAATAAATAAACGAACAGAACTTTTTTAAAATAAGAGAAGTCTAGAAACTCAGGAAGTAAAAAGCCTCAAAAAAAAAATCCCTAAGAATTTACTGAATCGTGTTTAAATACCAGAAGTACAGCCTAGGATTTTCAAATGGCACAGAAACCCTGGCATCTATTAAATTTCAAAGGCAATTGTGAAAATTATTTCACCATGTTATTTTGAAAATGCTAGCCATTGTCTCCTATATTCCCAAGAACTCATTAAAATCAGAGCTGTATCTCGAAAAATGCAGGAGAGTTCCAGTTGGGTAGGTCTGAAGTCGTAAGATAAGCTAGCATGACTTAATGAATTTAAGTTTAAATGTCACAACAACTATATCTTTTTAGAAGAAAAAAAAAAGTATTTATGAAACAGATTTAATGAAATTAAATAATTGTTTGAAGTCTATGAATTGTTTAGTAGTTTAAAAAAAAAAAAAAAATAGAGAAAAAAGATACCTTGGCAGCCTTCAGCAAAATTTCCCTCTCTTGTTCATCTTTTCTTTGCTTTTCTAAACGCTCCAACTGTTCAAAAAACTTTAGCTGTGATCGGACATCTGTAGATTGTTCGTACCACTCATCATCCTGTAAAATAAGAACAGTGTCTTACAATGAATGCATTTTGATCAAGCATTCGCATTTAAAGAAGACTATAGGCGCTACACCTTAAAATCTTCCTATTGTACTAACAATAAAAAAATAAAGTTACCATATTTTTTTTTAAGCTCAGGGGAATGCAACCAGTCTGTGGTTAATAATGCAGCTAAATTTAACTAGTAGCTAAGTGCACCGAAAAAAACAAGGATTTTCCGAGAGAAATCAAAGAGTTAAAACTAAAGCAAACACTAATTAAAAATCCTTAAAATGCTTAACTTTATTACTGAACAATCTGAGATACAGCACATAAGCCTGGTATTTGTACAATATACAGTACCTGTATTTGTACTCATCTTGAACTAGTAACGGACATGATCAAGATGCAGCATTAAAAGATAAAAGCATTAAAGCCAAAAATTCAGTTGAAAATAAACCTCTCATTACTATTAAAATAGAGAAGCTTTGTGACAACTAAAAGCATGCAAGCTTTCCTAGGGTCCAACAAACAATAAGAATTTACGACACAATCAACAGGGTGAACACTCAGAATGTCAGTCAGAACAGTAAGTTATTCGTATTACTTCCATCATATTAATCTGCGTAGTATTTTCCCTTCTGACTGCAATGCTATGAATAAAAGAAAACCATTAACCAAGAAATATACAGTAGACCATGAAAATCGGAGACAACACTGTGGTTTTTTCCTAAGAACCTGTTAAGATTTTATTGTAAATGCATCTTTGGCTTAGCACAGACTAAGCAAAGTATTCTTTTCTCAGATGCTATCCTAGGGAGAAGGAAAGAAAGATTTATCACTGCTGAATCTGATGAAGAATACTGGGAAGAAACAAAGAGATTTACTTTTAATAAAGATGTTTGCTTTATTTGAATTTCAAGCTGGTTTGCAGATTCTTACTTAAAGTTCCTCCCTGGTTTAATTTATATAAAGAATTCTAATTTTCTTCAAGAATTCAATCACTAACAATGGAATCAGAGTAGCATTTTATCTCTAAATGTTCTTTTTAAACAATATAATTGTTTAATTACAGTGCAGAATGTGCAGCCAAAATTTATTTGCTGGTTTAAGACAAATTGGTCGCTTTTGTAAAAATTAGTATTTGTCACAGACAAGGACAAGTAAATTTACCAGACATTCCTTTATATTGAAAAAATTTTGATCCAATTGAACGATACCTTCGTCAGAAAAGGACACATCAAGAATCAACAATCTTAGTCACAAGTGATGAACAGAAATAATTTAACAGATGCTCCATGCCAGGCACTTTAGTAGAGAAGACGAAAACATAATTCTGCTATAGAGAAGACAGACACATCTGGCAAACAGTGCTATCACCCACACCACCTTCTATTTGCTGAGGTGGACAAATCTGCCTTTAAAACATGCTTTGCACACAGAACGACACAAAACATCTACCACGTGTTATGAAAAAACAGCATCACACTGCATCATTCTGTAACATACAGAATACCTTTCTTTGCACACTTACTTTGTATGATTCCACCCGGTGCTGGGTTATCATTGTTACTTTTTCTATCACTGTTTTTAATCTGCTTTGTGTTGCATGGGAAATAAAAGTAACCACCTCAGCTGGCACATCAGTAATTCCGAGTTTTTTAGCTAAAGCAAAAAACAAACCAAAAGAGAATTAGCTTACCTCCCCATAAAAAAAGACACCCTCTAAAGAACATAAAGTCACAACTTCATATTCCTAAACAGAAAAATCCACAGCACTGTATTTATATGGCTTTAGTGACACATTCATGACCCCTTGAAAAGAGGTGTGACTACAACTTCGAAGTTTGAAAGAGATATCAGAACTTTTTTTTTTGTTTACCACCTAGAAATTTAAGCATTTAAGGTATTTTACTTAAGTTTATCCTCGTATATTAAAACAAAGCATAGACAATTTGAATTCTCAGTTGTTCTACACAAAAAGAAAAAAAAAGCAATTCCTTTATTTTCAGAAGCATTAGTGCAGAGTAATTTCAGTGTCAATGAGATGAGGCTGCAGCTGGCATACTGTAGCCTACACTACTAGCATACTAGTGGTAATAAAAATTGTCTAGGGAAAAAGCTGTTAATTCAATACAAAGAAGTAAAGTCATATCAACAACTGTTATTTAGAAACACCAGTTGTCCCCCAAACACTGCAGACAGTCATATTTGTAGATATTTGGACATTTGCTACCTAGTTTAGCACTTAGACGTTTGGTGTTAAGTTTATATGAAAAGCAAACTCTCTAAAGTCTAATGTATTACTATATTAATAAAACACCTGAGCTACAGAAACAAGATTATGGGTAACTCTTAAGAACTCATAAATTCATCAAACTGATTCCTGAATATTGGATATAAATTTGCAGATATTAATATAAGCTATACATATAAGTAGTGCCAGTGGGACGGTATTCTGGATAGAAAACTCTGTATGCACATGTAAATATATATATACACATATTGCATATAAAAAAAAAAATCAGCAGTTGTATTTTGTATGGGCTCTTGGACTTGACCCACCACAGGAGGGTTAATACTCTGATGACACTGAATCAGTTTTGCACAGAATTAACACAACACTTTTAAAAACATTTGTGACTGTGTTTGCAATACATTAACGGGAACACAAAACAGCGCAGGAAAGTCGTTTGCGAATATTGTGAAAAGTGTTTCCTCAGTGGCTAATTACAAAAGTAATCTTCATGTGCGGGAGGGGTCCCCGAACTGATACAAACCTGAGAGGCTTAAGAACAAGTATTTGTTTTGTGAGGCATTTTGTGGCCAAATTCAAGAGCAAGAAACCGTCACACGTCTAAAAAATGAGGACGAACAAGTGAGCAGCGGTCTTACGGGGATGTACACGTCTGTTATTTCCATGATGTGATCTGAGGCGAGCTGGCAGCGTTCACCATCACCCTGGGCTTCTGTCAGCGCTGGGCTGCGGCC
>NW_009929887.1:63634-87495 GCF_000696875.1 Nestor notabilis | reverse complement strand
ATATATATATATGAGTAATAATATATGTATTTAAAAATAGTTCATTAAGTTTGAGCCACATTCTTTAACATGTTACTACATATTTTTCTAAGTAGAAGTTTTAACTCAGCAGTTAACAGTTAACTGCTTGGGCCTAATAAGGTGCTGGCATACAGTACTTTGTACACATATATCTGAAAATACTTGCTAACGACATGTTGTTGTACCATGTACTGACATCTTAAAATAAATGTGTAATGCTTATCTCAACTTTATTTGTAAACTATATGTGAATGTATCTTTGATGGAAGCCAAGACTAAGCTGCTGGCTTCATTGATCCTAATGTAAAGAGAGTCAATATTTATGTGTTGTAGATACTGTTTTACAAAGGCTTGAGAGAGAGAGACTGTATTACTCCAAGGGGACAGGAGTGAGAATAGATGTAGGAGTACTAGTAAATAATGTAGGGATGTTATGGGAGAAGGAGAATCCTGAAGATATGTAGAGTGCTGAAGAGTGAGGAAAGGACCGAATTCTCCTGTGAATGCAGAGACATATGTGCTACTGGGGAGCCGGAGAGTGACGTAAGGCACAAATAAATTTAGCAAATACAAGAATGTTTATTACCTTCACATGCAAATGAAATATTTATTTGATCAGGTTTTGATGTCTGTAGTGGTGTGTATACTGTGTTTTATTTGGTTCCTATGTGGCCATAAATAAATTTTATTTAGAACATTGGAGGGAGCTGTTATTAACAGTTACAGCCAACATCAATTATCTCTGGTACTCTACAAATACTTATTTATGGTTACAATAAAATATTCTTGTGGAAGTGCAGTTCTGTAAAACTACCTCAATACCTAGTGTGAGGACTTCATCTTCTATAATAAATTCTCTATTGTACGTGACAAAAATACGGAGAATCAGTGAGTGACTGAATAACCCCCAAAGTGTTAGCCCTTATGAGTTAGTATGTTCTGTCATTTGCCTTTCTTAGGTCATGGTCCTCTCATGTCATGAATAAAAGCTCACAAGAAGAGTACCTTTGTAAGGAATAATAATTTGGAATGTGGTACTAAAGCTTTCCATTTTTAGAAATCAGATAGTAAGGTTCTTCAGCAAACTGATTATAGACATTTCTTGCAAGTAGCCAGTTGTATTTTTTTTCTACACTTTTGTGACTTGTCACAAAATTGAGGAAATTTAAGTGTCAGAGGGTGTATTTAAAAAGAAAAATAAAATCATGTATGTGTACCTAGTCTGACAGTTTCAAGGCCCTAATGAGTTACTTATTCTACACTTAAATTAGAGTATTTTTTTATATATAGGATTATGTGTATGAAATTTTATTTTTCTTTTATATCACTTCTAAGGAGCACTATAGCTACCAAAAAGCTTGCCATATTACAGTTTATTGAAGAGATACAAATAAGAGACCCCCATGCACACTGAGAAGTGTGTGCTCATCATATAAGGCAAGAGTAATTTCTTCATTTGTGACAAAAATGATGGGAAGATTATTAGTGTCAGAACTTTCCTTATCTGGTGACTGGTGGAATATTGTCACATTCATATTTGTCAAATCACATGCTGTTTTCACTGCCAGTGAATCTGGAATCCTGAAGAACTTGTATGTTTCTCTTCTGTGCCATGCAATATGGGAAATTAAGAGAGAGGCAGTTTAGTAGCAACCCACAGCGAAAGTATAAATCATCAATCTTAGATGCCAAATTATAGTCTGATTATAAATGAAAAACCATTAAAGAAGAATTTGATATCAACCAGATATCATGTGGTGCTTGCATACTTCTTCCCCTAGCAGTCAAGGAAATTGCTTTATCGTTGATTATGATGTTTTCATCACAGACTTTGCCTTTTTAAAAGGTAGATCTCCGAACAGAAAAGACCTTTTCCATGTTGCTGGACTATAGATGTAGGATATGAATAATGTCCATGTGGAAATGAATGTACAGTGCCATGTAAAACAGAGATGACTGGTCACAGTGTGACAACCAAGTTGCATTGAACTGTACTATGTGTTTGGCAATATTTTTTCCTCCTATGTAGTCTTAGTAAAATACTTGCCTATTTCTGTTGTTATGCCACAGATTCATCATGGATATTTATGGGTGAGCTGGAGGTTAAACTACCTGAAATATTGTGAGCTAGTGTGAAAGACAGGAAAGTTATATGGCAGGTATATTAGTATCAATGTTCCCCCCAAAAAAAACAAGCCGGAAGATACAAACAACCTGCCAAAATGCATAGGTCCTAATGCTGGTGTGTTTTCCAATTGGTAAGCAAAGTCTGCTGTTTCTCCACATCTCAAAAACTGCAAAATTCTGACAGCACTCGAAACAAAAGCAAGTTGAGGGGTTAATTGTTGCATGAATGTCTGCAATACTATTTCAACTTCAGCTTTTACAGGGAATTTTAGTGTTAAGTGATTTAACAGTTAATTATGTAAACAGATAATCTACTGTAACTGCTTCACTGTACCACAGTTAAAACCTTCCAAAGCAGGAGCTACAGAACGTGTCTATGTAGTTCTGCCTTGATCTCCACAAGAGAAAATAACCTTCATTCTGATCACAAAGCAGCTAAGAGTGTACAAGAGACTTCCTACAGCACAGCTTCGTATTGCTTACCCTCTTAGTAAGAACATTCTTCAGCTGCTCCTTTCATTCATAATTTTGTAAAAGTGGCTGGGCCCAAGAGAAACCATTTTTAAACTGTGAAAACTCGTTGTCTAGAAATTAGTAACAAATAGTAACAAACAGTTGAAAAAGATAAATGAATGCCATAAAAATGGTTGGGAACTTACTTTCTCAGTCTTTTTATTTTTAAGAAGAAACATAAAACATAGCACAAACCGAAACAAGGCAGAATTTTCATTCTGCATCAAATATTGCTCCTGCAATATTAAGCTTATTATCATCACATGCTTTAAGGACAATTCCATTCCTATTTTGCTATGATCACATGGAGCGCATTGGCATGGCAGAGTAAAAGCTCTTCCATTGGATGAACTCGGAGATTTTTGGAAGTGAAAGGCTTAGATTTTAATTGGCTCATTTTTATGTATTATGCTATGCCAGGCAGACAAAAGACAGGACATAATGAAAGTTCAGATAGGTCCTCAGGGTATTTGAAATTTAACTGAGGCACACACACATTCTTCTTGTCCTTATGGCTTACATATTTGCTTTTGATAGCAAATTTTATTGGAAGCTCATTAAATTCTTCACATGAATAGAAACACGTACAATTACAGGTCCTCCCAGATGAGAAGAAAGCATTAAAACACAGATGTTGTACTGTGTTGTGCAAAACAGCAAATGAGGTGGAGGGAAGCACCCAGAAATACAGTGTAAGTGGAACAAAGTGGGGAATTTCCCATTAGACACTGTTGTTGATGAAGGTTTTTTCTCTGGCCTGTAAGGTAAGACAGCAGTTGTTAGTGGGTTCTGCCACCAGCCTCTTGCTCCTTCCCATCTCCTGAAACTTCATCCATCTATGGGACTGGATATGCAAGTGTACATTAGGGAATGCAGTGAGTTACTCCTGGCTACAGCAGGAAAGTCACCATGTGCCTGGGAGGCGTCACAGTTGCTCAGGCTCTATAGGTGCAGCAAAAATCTTTCCTCTTATAAGGAAGTCAAGGTGCATGTTGTAGATTTTGTAAGCTTTCTTTCTGGCCAACAAGCTCCTAAGCACTTACAACTGTACATACCTGCTCTTGTCTGGTTTCCTTTTGATTTTTCAGGTTCTGCTTTTGTGGTTTGTTTTCTTTATGCCATGGGTGTTTGTCCATTTTCCAGTAGCTTAATTCCAAGTCTTAGGCAGCTGCTGTAATTGCTGCCAGAGGGAGGTTCAGTTAGTTATGCACCAAAGGCCTAATTAGTCTTTTAACTGTTAGAGCTCACCTAGTTAGTGAAAAATATTGAAATGATTCCCTCTCCTCTCACCATTTCAAATAATTTCATTTAGAGTGCTGGCTTAAATGGGAAACACTGTCATCCTGAATTTAAATGATCTATTACTTACTAATTCCCTTGAGTTAGTAACTGTTGAAAATATATGTAGCAAATTCTATATTCTTTACTTACTGAGAGATGTGATTTATTGCATTAGACCATTCTGGAGGGAGAAGAGGGACGTTTTAACCTGAATGCCACGCAATTTCAAACTTTGGAATTGCTACTTACTAAGTGATTTGACTCCTCTAGTTTTTTAAGCATTTAGGATTCTCAGTTGTTGTATGCAAAAGAAGCTGATAGAACATGAGATTGTAATTTGTCTGTCAGAATGCATTTCCTTTGCGGAAGCCCTGTAGCAATTGTAAAAATTAGTGGTTTGCTTTGCATGTTTAATTAAGTGTGGTAAATTTAAGATGCAAAATCACAATTGATCCCATAATTCTTATATCACATTAACTCAATTAACTAATATGATTTTTTCTGTCTATTTATTTGAAAAATTGGCTGTGTTAAGAAGTGAATTGTGGGTGTTTTGTGTTTTGGGAGGAGTTATTGGTTTTTGTTTGTTTGTTTGTTTGGGTTTTTTTAATAGCCAGCATAGAAAAGTCTAAATTCAAAAAAACCTCACTTTTACAAGTAGTTTGAAGGTCATTGTAGCAATTGGTGAATGAACTTAAATTGGAAGGAGTGCATGGAGATCTCTTACATTGATGGAATTATTCTAAAATAATGTTGATGTGGGGGTTTTTCGGTATAAGTTAGCATAATGTGTCATGATATCGTGTTTCACATAGAGAAGGATCTGTGAAACATTCAGGTTAACAAAAGATTGACTAAATCATTAATATGCAGTAGTACTTATTGCTGATTATATAAGCTGTGTAGAAGGAAGGCTGAGATATGTTCGAGTTGCAGTATTCTCTGAAACAACCTCACAGAGTTACCATCTCCAATCTGCTCCTATGCTGCTTCTCATGTTCAGTGTATGGACAGGAAACCCCCAAAACCTTGTGTGTTCTACACTAGTCATTGCTTAACAATCCCATTTCATACCCAGGCAAACATAAATACCAGTATATTTTTTAATTTATACTTGGAATGCTTGTTAATTTTGGTCTATATATTTGCTTTAAACAAACGACCAACTTCAGCTGAGATTTTGAGTAGTCAGTGCCCTTAAAATGATCTGTAGTGCAATTTAATCTCAGTAAATTCCCTTTTCTTACATAGAACTTGCTATAATTGCACTGTGGCCTTATATCAAATTGAAATTTAGGAATAAGAATGAAATTTTGTCATATACCAATAGGCTTAGTTAAAAGCCTACCAAATGTTTTCAACATTGCAAGGTTCAGGCCAGGTGGTAAGGATAATTAAACACTTTTGCAGTGGTAACTAAAAGATATTGCAATAAGACAGTTGCATATAGGTTATTTTTAAAATGTAGATTAGGCCTGCTTTGTTCAGCAATAATATTAGGCAAAACAGAAGTCCATCAAGGATGAAACAGCATCTTCCACCTCCCTGGTGAGACGGGACATTTCAGTCCTGCAGATCAGGAAATTGCTCTTTCCCATACACAAAAAGACTGAGAATCCAATACTGTTCTCTTACCTACGTGCTACCCATTACAATTAAGGAAAGTAATCTGAATCTATAAAAAGTCTCATTAAATCAAGCAGCATTCATTTTCAGTACATAATGGTCTCATCAAAATCAATAGGATTGTGGGCTATAATCTCTGCATCCAAGGGGAATTGTGTGTGCTGATGCCTTCCCTGTCTTGGAAGGTCTCTAAACCTTTCTGCTCAACCCTGTAATATATAAAGGAGCCTCTTGAAAATCCTAACCTTTGTTGCTATATACTGAACTGCTTAGATTTTCCTTCTTTCCTTAAGTATTGTGAGCTACTGTGTACCTGTCCTTGGGATACCTATTGATGTCTATTATAATCTATTCCATTTGGTTTTCGTGTCAGTATAAAGATTTGCATCCTCAAGAAAAATAATTACTGTGCATTGTCTTTAATGTTTTTCACTTAGGAAAAAATAAACCTTCAGTAAATGGCACATCTTCTGATGTAACTATTCAGCAATGTAATTTAAATCTCTGACTCTTCCATTTTTGTATCTTTTCCCTGTCTTATTAACATACGCAATGAAAGTATTTATCAGTGTGGTTGAAAGAACAAAGTGAAGGTGTATGCTACCAAATCTAATGAAAGACATGTAGCTGTTTATGGAGGTTGGTTTTAATTTTCAGTTCTGCATTGATAGCATTGGGAGAATCCTCTATGACTGATTATAACAGTTGAAAATGTAGTAGCAGATATTCTCAAGGGTAAAAAAAACCCACCTAAGTCATTAGAAATGCAAATTATTTCATATTCCTATATAATTTCAGTGAACTATGAGCTTAGTGGAGTAAACATAATAATAACTTATTTTCACAATAGTCTGCACTGACTTACAATTTAAGGAATCATTCACAAAGTAGGAACTGATGATTATCTAGCCAATGCTGGCACTGTATTAATTAATACAATCAAGCATCAATAATGACACTTGAGGACATCACGCAAATCTTATATATGAGTTATGCTTATAATCTAATTAGGAATTACTCAAGGAGCTTCACATTATTAACTTAATCCTTTTTAAGGTTTTAGCAGAAACCTTTACTTTCTTTTTTCTGTGGATGATAAGTACAGGGCTTTTTGAAGTCACTCTGTGTCTTGCTACATATTTCACTGTATAATCATGCTTTTTGTTATAGAAATGTTATAAACCATTTTGTCAATTACCTGAGACTTAGCAGTGGGTACACTTATAAGAATAAAAGGGACAGTCCTTGTTTTAGAAAATTTTATTTCAGTCTTCTGAATAGGAATTGTGTATGTGACATCCCTCCCCTTCCATAAAAACTAACTGCATCAGCCATTGTGGGGATCAAGATCCTTTCACTTCAAAGTATTTAAAACATCTATATGAAATATACACTAAGAATAGAAATGATGAACAGATGGTCTCTCATTTTTCAGGTTTGTTTTTTTGTTGTTGTTGGCAGTGTTTTGGGGGGGGGGGGTATTTTTTGGTCGGGTTTGTGTTTCTGTTTTTTTGTTTTCTTCCTATTTTCCTTTAAGGTTTTGAAATCTTTGGCCATGGGCATAATTAGCAATTAGCCTGCTCTTGGGATGGAGTTTCTTCTGTTGCTGTCAGCTTGAACAAGTCCCTACAGATAATTTGCAAATTGAAAGTTGATTTATGACTGGAAGAATAAATGTAGTCAAATAAGCAAATTTGCTGCCTATGACCTTTACCTTTTAAGAGTCTTTTTTCCATGTAATACCAGGTATATCATGTCAACGTTTACCTTCTTTTTCCCTTTCCACTTTTGCAAAAATGATTATTTTATTCATCAACCCAAGTGAAAGATCATTTATGGTCTTCAGAGAATGAAAGGAGGAATAAAGATAAACTTAGACCGGCCAAAGGAAGGAAGGAAGGAAATAGAATACCAAATCTAGAAGTAGCCTTCTAGTACTTACCTCAGCAAAGTTAGATCAAACCAAATATAGAAAGGAAACACTGATTAATGTTTTTCCTCTGTGTTTTTAACATGGGGAAAACTCTCAACAAAGGTACATGTACTCCTTAACTACTACGAAAACCTTACAGCTAGCTGCATACTCTATTTGCCTGTTGCGAGATTTTAGGTTAGGTTGGCATACAAAATTAACCTATTTCTCCAGCTTCTCTAAACCTTCCATAAATCTTTCATACAGCAAATGGATGTAATTTTGCATACAATGCATAGTGAATATGAGCTATTTTCCTCTTCGTTTGCTTTCTTATGTTTTAGTTGGTGCACGTTATATCGGGTGATTCAGGTTTGGGTGGTTTCTTTTTATACAAAGATACGATTACCTTCTTAGGGTGAAAATGTTTCAAAATTAAACATAGTATCAAGTAATTTTACAGTTGAAAAAACATTAAATGATTTTTAGATTCTGCACATTTTTCTTGTGTAGTTATTGGGTCAGGTGAGTGTAAGTTCTCAAAAAAAAAAGGAAAAAAGGAATAGGAATGTGATGATTTTTAGATTTAGAGTTAGCACTACAAGTGGAATGTTTTTGTAGCCTTCAAAATACCTCAGCTTTATGTTTTAGGACAATCTATTCTATTACAACATTCTTCCATTAATTTTTTTCTTGCATTTCTGTTAGACGCACTGGGGAAAAGGGAAAAAAAAAAAAAAAAAAGAGGAAAAAAAGTCTTATGGGTTTCATTTTAAGAGAATAAAGATGATAATATCTTTTGTGTTTCCACTGCTTTTATTACCTGATAACAAATTTCCCAATGTAAATGTATTTCTCATAAACCTCAGAATAGTAATGCTTAGAAGTGTATTTGGGCTTGTCCCTGACATCTAACTCTATTTTTACTTTTGCATCCATAATCACTGTGACCTAAAGTTAGGTCACCTACTGGCTGACATACAGTTAGCGCATTTTAGAAATCGAGTGTTCCTATCAATGCTAATCTTAGATGCATGTGTAAGATTTGTATACATGCAAGCTTACTGTGTCTGTGTTGCTAACGTAGATTTTCCCAAGCAAACCTCACTAGGGAACAATATGAGCTGTATGCAACAGTCCACAAATATACGTGAAGGAAACCTTTGTTATAACAGCTAACTCTGGTGAATGCTGTCAGGGCTACTGAACAGTTTCTTCAGGTTGTTTTTTTTATTTTAAATGTAACTTCTTAATAAAGTTTTGTTCTGGACCCACCATGGAATAACTCAGCTGGATTTCCTTCAGAAAACCAAGAATTTGTACATTCCCTAATTACAGTTCACAACACTTTCTTTATATAATAAAATTTAGCTCTTGTGATAACTCTCCCACTCAAAACCACTGATACTTTCCACTTGAAACATACATTTTAAGTGAAAAATGTTAATCAAAACCAGTCAGATAAAGTAGACTTGACTAAATAATGGATTACAGTGGTCAAAAGCCATTCTTGCTAAAGCACTCATTATTGGAAAGAAGCTCTAGCTCATAAAGGACACTAGTGGAAATATGTCAGTGACCAAAGGGTAAAACAATTTTTAAGAACTCTTTAGAATATAATTAGGATAAAAATCCCACTTTATTATATTCTTTGCTTGAAAGATAAATGAGGGTGAAATCCAGACTAGTGATGCAAAAAGAAGCAAGAAATGTCAATGACAGCTTCAGTTCTATATTTGGAAAAAAGCAAAAACACACATGCAGGAGGCAGATACTGAGAGAACAGAATTTCCACCATTTAGGATAAAAAAAAAAAAAAAAAGGAGCACTTACTGAAACCAGGATTTTTCTTAAACCATTTAAGCAGAGACTAAAGACATTAGATGAACAACAGTGTTATTTTTTTCACAGATGTGAGAAAACTGGGGAAAATCTTGGTTTTTGAAAAGCAGGAAGCTTCAAGCTGTTTGGCCACAGCACAGGCATGATAAATGTAATGGTTAAATAGAGACTGCAAAAAAAGAAATTAGGATTAAAATGTCCATCGACATTACCTCATGAAAAGTATGTTTTGGTAGACAAATCTGTTACCAGTTTCATAGGATATATGTTTGATTGATAAAAACAGCTATATTGAATAATAAATTTTGTTTTAACATCATTTAATATCCTATGATGTAATTATGTGAACTAGGTAGGCCAACTGCATTATGCAGCCTTAACAAGGGTACATGTCAGTTTGATTCAGTGACCATTTAAAAATGTGTTTGTCAGTGGAGATTTATTAATGAGTAAGGTTTTCATTTACAGAGACCCTCAGGAATTTCCTCCATTAATGTTATTTGAGGTTTGTTTTTTTTTTTAACAATCTAAATGTTAAAATCTTTGTGAATAGGGTTTGTTGATAAAATAAATCCATTTTTCAGAAGATAATGAAGGCATGTTGTGGTTGTTAAGTGATTTGAACAATAATTTTGTTGGAATCCGGAGAAATGTGTTATAAAATCCACCAGACAAAAATATATAGACAGGATCAGGGAGGGGATGAAGGTTGACATTGCAGCATGGAAGACTTCTGTGAGGTAAAAACAGAACTATGATGTAACGAAGGCACCAGCATGAGCACAGGGTGTCTGTGGAACTTTGTGGATTGAAAGGTTAATATATACTCCTTTGATATGCAAAAAGAAAGGGTTTATTGAAGTGCTCTTTCCTCTTGTTAAAAATACTGCAAATCTGTAATGTTAATTCTTGTTTTAACAATCCCCAAAGGACTTTCAGACAGCATAAAAGGATGCCACAGAAGTGAAACAGATTTCCAGCGTGAAGTTCTGACTTAAAGCCAATACACAGTTTATTTATAATAAATAGATTTATTTTTATAAAAATAGATTTATTGATTATTTGTAATAAATAGATCTATTACAATTGCAGTTTTCTGAATATGTTTGGTATACTGACACAATCAAACCCACAAGCACAACAGATTTTCCACTTGAAATGAGAAAAATGGATAAGAGATGCAGGTTTGGACCCCTTCGATTTTTTTCTTTTGTGTATAGCCTGTAAATTCTAAGATTATTATGATAATTTTTATGGAGGAATATTACAGTGCAAATAATTACCAGTATTTCCAGCTGATGTACAGGTCGTGTCTGCAGTACTTAGTCTAGAATGGTGTGAGGAGGAAAGATAACTCTATTATAGATGCCATGTGTGTTTTGTGGCCACAGATCAATCAGAGCCACTCTGAGCTGTCAGACATCTTTGGATAAAACAGAATTATTTCTATTACATGAAGTGTTGAGGATAAACTTGTTATGACATTTCCTATTGTAGCAAATCCAGTTATATACTTATATATATAGCAATCTAAATTTCTATTTAGATATCTGATTTGGGGAATGTAAATCATTAGAATTTTGGATGTGCAATGGTACTTTCATGTTCTGTTAAAAAACATGAAGGTCCAAGGACAGCGATAGTATGGGTAGGAGTCAAAAGATAATGCAGTTTGGACTACATACATATTCCTCTCCCTATACTTAATGACTGGTGGAAGCAGCATGGAGCTATATAAATGGTGGGCTACGTGTTTACTGCCTGGTCTTTGTCTGAGGAATGCAGATTAATGTCAGTCAGAGTGACTTTTTGACATCCACATCCCCTAAGCATGCTGGGTTCTGTGCTTTCACATTATTTCAAATCAGACAATACTTAGCCCTATTAGCCCTTAATATGCCATGATGTGACCTGTGTATAAACAACAGATAGCAAATCCAAGTAATTTTGTGACAGCTTTGTTTTGTTCATCAGCATGCACAGATTGTAAATTGTACGCGTTGGGGTCAAATATGCACCGTATTTGTGCAAGGAAGCCCATGAAGCACCTCTAAATATCCCTAAGGTGTTCCAAGCCTGGGAATAGCACTCCCCTATGTCAGGGCCTAATTCATAACTTTCAGGAGGTTGTTACAAATTTAAATCTCATATAATACCCTAAGTATATCTTCTCACGATAATCTTCTTTCTGGCAGCATTAGTAAAATACCTATTTCATTTAATTGCTCAGGCACATGGCTACTAGGAACTCTCAGCAGAGAAGCAGCTGAACTTTTCTGAGTGCCTGCAGTGTACTTAACATGCTGGCAATATCTACTGAGTTATGTTCTCTATAATTTTTGAATTATATTCCACAACACTCTGCAACATCTGTCATATGCTTCATGTCTATGTCACAGTGATTGCTGACTTCAAATGAATAATATTTAGGTAAGTTTCTTTGAGAAATTCATCTGAAAAGCTAAAAAAAAAAAATTACACTATAGTAAAGTTTCATCTTCTACTGATGAGTAATTGTTTTTTATTAAACTTTAATGAATAACGGCAAGTACATGTAAGTCATACCTAAAGAAAGGTAGTATTATAATTTATTTTTCTGTGCCCATCTGAAATGTTGCTGACTTCCAAGAACGGCTTTTTCTTTCTTAATCAAACTAAAGAAAAATCAGGTCTACAAAAAGAATTTCAAAATAACATGTAAATATCAACAAAATTGCTTGTGAAAACAATAATTTAAAACACAATAGGCTTTAAACAACAGAGATCATGCATAGTAAGCAACAATCAGCTTTAAAGAACAGAAATTAAAGATTTTTCAAATAATCAGAATTTGAAAGTGGAAATTACCTATTTAGGCCACATTTTCTTTCTCTGTGCATAAATTCTTCAACTTCAGTGTCTTCATTAGCTGGAAGTATTCTGCTTCTTGGTGTCCTCAACGTAAGGACATGGAGCTGTTGGAGCAAATCCATAGAAGGGCCATGAGGATGATAAGGGGTGTAGAGCACTTCTATATGAAGACAGGCTGAGAAAGTTGGGGCTGTTCAGCCTGGAGAAGACAAGGCTGCATGGAGACCTCATAGCAGCCTTCCAGTATCTGAAAGGGGCCTACAAGGATGTTGGGGAGAGACTCTTCATTAGGGACTGTAGTGGTAGGACAAGGGGTGATGGGCTTAAACTTAGACAGGGGAAGTTTAGACTAGATATAAGGAAGAAGTTCTTTCCAGTGAGGGTGGTGAGGCACTGGAACAGGTTGGCCAAAGAAATGGTAAATGCTCCACCCCTAGCAGTGTTCAAGGCCAGGTTGGACAGAGCCTTGGGCAACATGGTCTAGTGTGACATGTCCCGGCCCATGGTAGGGGGGTTGGAGCTAGATGATCCTTGGGTCCTTTCCAACCCTAATCATTCTATGATTTGAACCTTAGGCAGCCTTTATCTTTGCATGCCAGCCTTCCCATGTTTTTGAATATATGGCATTTTTGTCTGGGGGGTTGAAAACAGCTATGAATATTTGGCTTTTACTCTTATCCACCATCTCTGTATACCCCCCCAGCAGTAAAGGATTCCTGATTTCTCTGCTATACCTATCTGCGAGTCATCTTTACAGCAAAGGACAAAATGAAAGTGTAAGTCTATAGCATATTTTAAATTCAATGGAGATTATTTTCCTTCATCATGTGCATAATTTCTGGTAGATTTCTTTGGACCCATATTTTCATCTTTATACCAGTGCTCTTTTAAAAGTCCCAGGGAAAGTTGAAGTATTCCAGAAGTTGGAGGTGAAATATTGTCTCTATCTTTTTGATTAATTCATATATACTGCATTCTTTGCTGAAGAAGAGATTTAAAGAAAGATGCAGGGTCTAGTTCTTGCTGATGTCAGTGTACCTCTAAAGGGAGCAGCAAATCCTCACATTTCTAGATACCAGCCCTTTGACCTTGGTATTAAGAGTTTACTTGGATTGTGTCATGCTGTTCTTCACATCAGAGAAAACTGAATTCAAGTACATTGCACATGGCAATGTAACATAGAGATAGCTGAGCCAGATAGAAAAATAGCAGAGTTCATGCAGCATTAGGTTTGAGGTAAGCTACATTATAGTCTCAGGTTTCAAAATGGTCCTTCCAAAGTCAGTGGAACTGTTTTTCTCATTAACGTAGTGGTTAGCATGTCTTGATTATTTTGACTGAAACACTGCAGTATGGCTGTCACTTCAAGCAAGAAGTCCAGAAGTCCAAGCACAGTATGCTTTTAGGATATGACTAATGGCAAGAAGGAAAAGGTAATTTCTTCTCACTCTTGTGTTCTTGTTCAGGACCAGATATCAATGAGATCAGCCCTCCCCAGCTTCAGTCAGTCATGATGAGGTGTGTGAGCTGGCAGAATTGAGTGTGCTGCAATCATGCATCCCTCTGTATGGGGAAGGGATATTAGATGAATGTGCCTTCTTTGTTTCTGTTGGCTTTTTGTCAGAGGAGCTTCCGTGTCCCTAAAGTGCTAGCACCTAAATCTAGAGTCTGTGGGTTTTGTCGCTTTGCATTGCTGATCCACCTGGTAGTGTCTTTATAGTGTGAATTATTTAATTTTCTGCATTAACTTAGTCTCCAATGTAA
This sequence comes from Nestor notabilis, assembly GCF_000696875.1. Taxonomy (NCBI): domain Eukaryota; kingdom Metazoa; phylum Chordata; class Aves; order Psittaciformes; family Psittacidae; genus Nestor; species Nestor notabilis. The sequence continues at coordinate 73,559 of NW_009929887.1, read as the reverse complement.
AAACATTTCTGAGTTGGTGTCAGTGCAGGTACTGAGCTGAGTGCTTGTCTGTCACTGCTAGAACCTGGTAAGTTCATACATACTCTGAATTTCTTTTACAAGTGGGAAATTCCTTACCTCTTAAAAGTACTTTACCTTTTCTGTGAACTAAAATTATGCAAACACGTTAATATAGAAGATGCTCACAAAGATATTTTTCCTTTTATATTAAAAATAATGAAAGCAAACAGTGTGAATGTAATGCTCTGTAGCTGTCTGGTCATACTTAATGTAATGTATTGCACTTATCAACTCTTGTTTGCCTTGTGACAACAACTGGATTAATTAGCGTAATGGTGCTTTATTGAAGGAGCTGTGAATTATTTGAGTGGTGGAAAGTAAATGCTATTTGTATGAGTACTGGGATTAGGGAAGATGTACCAGAATGACTAATAGGAAACTAGGCCCTGAGATTTTGGGCAAAACCCCTTTGACAAATTTAGCAGCTGAGACCCTTTTGCTATCCATGCACACAGGCATCCCATTCCTTGCTGAAACAAAGTTACAGATCTGATACAGTCTTCATATTTCTGCATTTCATACTAAATGATGTGAAGAAATACCTTGTGAAGGTGGAATGCTCCAAGTGTAAATGGGAGCTCCAAAACAACTAAAAATGACTGGGGATATGCCTCAGGCTCCCAGGCCTTGTTTTTAAATGAAAAATGTAGAGTGAGACTCTCAGATATCCCTGTCTTTCATGTTCCATGCTTAGGGCCATAGCAACTAAAAAGCCTTGCTGCACTGAGACTAGAGATAAGCTGAGGGAATATTAAATAAGCCAGCATGCAGGGATCACTGGGAGTAAGTAGGAGTTTGAAAGCTCCAGTTTATAAAAGTAACTATGAAATTGTGCTGGTAGCTAAAAGATCAAACATTCAACTTATCAAAGGTTACTTTTGAAGTTTTGGGAAACAAAATAAAGAAATTCCTTGTTCTGTTTTGCTGACTTCTGTGTCATATTTTCCTTGGCCAATGCACTTTTCTTAATGACAGCTGATTTTTGTCAGAATCATTTTTAACAGTGCTGCATCATACAAGATGATTCCGCAGTAAATGTTCTGCACCCAGTGTGTTAAATTGATTTCTTGTCCCTGCTTGAGGATGATTAAATGTAAATTTCAGGTTCTTGATCTAGCAGTTGTTGGCTTTGTGCCCTGGCTCAGGTTAGTGTGCTTCTTCTAAAATACACTTCAGCTGAAAGCACCAGTCTTTCTTAGTTCTTTGCATTCACATTCAGAAGAAAATATTTGTCTTGCTACAGTAAGGCAGCGACTTTATTGCATCATGGATTTTTTCATTCAATATATGACACCTAACAATTCTGTGTCTCAAACCAGCTTTAACATTGTGCTGCTGATCTAGAACACAGGCTTCAAATGAGTTTGCAAGCAAGAGTTGTAGCAGTATCAATGAAAATACATTATATATTCTTCCTTATTTTGGCAATTGTGATTAAATAGTTTCTCTCATTTGGGGCAAGCATTAAAAACATGTCTATAGAGAATAGATTTTCTTTGAAGTAGGACCAAAACCACTGAAAAACAGGGCTATTTCTATTTAGCAGAATGCCAGACATTTCCCAGTTTATTTATAGGTCAAGTCTGAAGGAGATGTGGAAGCCAGGGAACTTTCCTCTGGCTAGATTCTTAATTTGTCCAGCAGTTAAACTCTGCTTGCCTGTCTGCACTGTAAATAGTCTGATTTCAGTGCGACTATTTATAGTACATAAAGTGAAATCATGAGTGAGCTTTGCAGGATTGGGACCTTCAAAGGCAACTGGCAGATTTCAAATGCTGTACTCCAAAATGCACTGAAGAGTTCTCCATGTTATGCTAAGTGTGCTTTATTACACCAAACTAATCTCTTAGAGTTTGATTCTTTTCATCCTCATTTCAGTTAGTGCAAAATCATTGCCTGAATCATGGTAGAGTCTTTGGCTTTTTTATTCCTTCATCCTTAATTATTACATAACCTTTAATACAGGTTTACAGAATGAAGAGGTAGGTCCAGTTTATAAATTGGATTACTCCTCCTGAAACCTGTGGAGTTACAACTATTTACAGTGACTAAGAATCTGGCCCGTAAATTTCACTGAAAGGCTTTCTGTAATCCAGCAGTATAATTAGACTGAAAGAGTTATTTTCAAGGGTTGTTACTACCTGAAAATGAATACTCACCAGGGCATCATTAGCGTAATAGCAAAGTCACTTCTCAAGGATGCTGAAAATCCAAACACTCTGCATTGTTTGCATTGCTCAATAGGACAGTTAATATATTGTCTCCTGTGTGACTTGTGTAGTAAAACTGGCCTATTAACTATAACAACATGTACATATTTCCCTAATCAAAAAATGAAGCTGGTGTCTCTGGCAATAGATAACTATCCATCTAGCAAGACAAATACTCATGCTTTGTGATAATGCAGCTTCTCAATGTGCTGCAAGGATTTTACAAAAACATAAACAGCAAAACAATTTACATTTATAGATAAAAAGAAACATAACTGAATAAGCTAGAGAAAGTCAAGCGTACATCTTTTAATACAGTTCATCAGCAGTACATTAAGGAGCAGACCCAAAGCCTTATGGAATTTGCAGGACCTTAGTTGATCCTGTTATCCCTAAGGTTTGCAGGCTCTCATGGTGGAAAGAAACCATCACACATATAATATTAAGGCATACAGAAAATCGCCTGTGCCACATACATTGTCCCCATGGGGCAGTCCCACTCATATGATCAAATAAATTCAGACTTAAAATCAGGCTTCAGATAACTGCTCACTTCCTGGCAACAGCTGCAGGATTGTTTGTGATATATCGATAAAGCCCATAGCAAAGATGAGGCACAGACACATCAAAAAGCATCATGAGAGACACCATGGCTCAGATGGGTAAAATATCTTTTGCAGCCATGCAGTGTCTTGCTAAGCCTTGCGTGATGGCAGTGAAGAGAGGAAGAGGGAGCAACTCTTCTCTGTGTTCCATACTTGTGGAAGTTGTGAGCATCCTCTTTGTGTGACTTGGCAGGCACATTCACAGTCTGCCAGACACCAATGGGTGCTGCTTGCACTGGTCAGTGGCAAAGTCAGCATTGAGAGCAGCGGAGCCACCTCCTCCTGCTTCCATCTTGCTGTCAAGGCAAGGGCAAGGGTAGTCCCAGAACTTTGAAAGTCTCCCTGAGCCTTTTACAGGCCTCAGGAGATGTGTGGGAACAAACTCTTGTTCAGGGCATTCCTTACTTGCAGGCTTGCCTGGTAAGGCTTCACATATCTTCTTGGCAAGAAAATCAGGTACGGCTAATATCTATGGAGGTCCAGCCACTCTCTTCCTAAAAATCATAGTAAGACTTCATTATTTGGTGGCAAAGGTAAGTGTTTTCTCATGATAAGTCATGTCAGTCCCTGCCACAAGACAGACAGAATCAGTCAGCTGAGTGAAAGATGAGCCCTGCATGCTCTCCTCCCACCCTCTTCTCTGCCTGGGGATTGTGTGCAGTTACCCCCTCACCCCAGCACCCTAGTGGTTTTCTCAGACCAGCTGTAGAGACGTTCCAGCAGCAGAGCAGCCACTAGGAAGAATATTACAGCAGTGAGGTCTGTGGCTTTCTGTAGAGATACGACTGTTGCAACACATCTCATTTTACAAGCACAAAATGTTTTCTGCCTGTACTTAACACAGTAGCTCAAGTATTGTGACATCTGTTTTACATATGTTGTGCACATGAATGCAATGGTCTTTAAAGGTAATTTTTGCTAATGTGCTCACCATTTCAGAATTCCATCTTGATGTATCATCAGGGTGATACATCCAACGCCATCAGCACACCATGTTTCAAAGCAAATTATAGTATGTTGCTAGTGTGAAGTTTAAGATGGGCTTTGTTAAAAGCCAGCTTTTATCTGAGAGAAAGGTTTGTCTCTCTAACATCAGAGACTATTCACACTGAAGAAACTAATTGTGCCTCTGAAAGTTATCTGGCCAAAACAATGCTGTCAGTTTCTAGGAAGCTGTATCATGAAGTTTTGGTTTATTTCATGTTTCTCCATGCCAAGCTTTAATAGCATTTTGTCCCATGTTTTTGTATTTGTGCTTTTGCAATGTTTATAGCTTGACCACTGAGGGCTAATCTGGTGCATAATGTATAAAGTGAAAATATTTTCATGTTATCCATTTTTATCCTAATTTGAATTCTAAAATTGCAGTTGATCTGGTTAAATGGTGTCTTGTTAGTATTTCTGTATTTGCTAAGTACAATTTGGAACTTTCTGTTTAGAAATTACCCTACTCTCCTAATGGAACTGTTTGTAAAATTTTTAATCACAGAATAATTCTTTGAAGAGGTACAAAGAACCAAATACCTAAGACATGTATGCTCTCTTTAAGTACTGAAAACGTATGGTCCTGAGATGAAGGAACAGAACTATCTTATGCAACAAAATGATCAAAGTCAAGCTCTAGTAAAGTATCATTTGGTAGAAAATTGTGCTGAGCTGAAAAAAACCTGCACTTTTGTGAAGTCTACAGAGAACCACTTTTAAATATGAATTAACTAGCGCTGCCAGCCTTAAAAGCTAAATCAGGAGAGATAAAAAAAAGAGAATATATCAGGATGTCAGATGCCAGAGTTGTGAGCAGACGAAATGCGTTCTTCATTGTTGGATTATAAAAGGGAAACTTGGTAGTCATTTGACTGAGGAGTGTAAGTGCTCAAAGCTTTGTTTAAAAAAAAAAAAAAATAAAAATCAAACCAAACCCCAAACCAACAAACCCAAAGCCAAACCAAACAAACCCCAAACCATTTCTGTTTCAGGAGAACTCCCCAGTTTTCTCTCATCCAGTGGATACCTAAATGGCTATTAATACAAAAGTGTGAAAACATGGTTTTCTCTGCTCGGAAATCCTGAGGAGACTCACGTTAAGTATTTATTTAAGAGAATTGGAAAACTTTCAAAGGCAAAGTCCTCTGATATTATTTATACTACTAATTAAATCTTCCTGTCAGGAAGGTTCTCAAACCTAATTTAGAAGGACTTCTAGGATTTTCTAACACTGCGCCCGCTGTGTGGCTGAGCAGGATGGGTACTCATTAGTGGGAGTGTTATCTTGTACTCGTTTAGCAAGGACTGTAGGATCCAACAGCAGTCTGAGGCTTTGCTTTCCTTCTTTCTACTTAGCCTGACCTGTACAAATTAAGAACAGATATTTCAGTATAAAATACTTAAAAGGTACAACACTTTGTATGACTTTCTGATACGTTAATGAGAAAATGGAGGGAGAAGACAGATTTCATAACTTTTAATAAGACTTGCTAGGAATTTGTATGCTTCAGTAAAATAGTGATCTTTCAAGCACGTTTTTCTCATTACTTTCCTCAGCTAACAATGAAGGCTGTTATTTTTATGAGGGAGTAAAATATATGGGCTAATGTGAACTGCGAGAAAACCTGTTATAGATCCTCTGTGAGTGCTTCTTGCAAAGATCTGTGAAGTTGCAGAGAGCTTGCAAATCTTTAGTCCTCACACCTACTCCAGAGCCTGGTAAAGAGCTGAGACCATCCATATCAGTGCATCATGGTGCTGTCTGCTACCTTCCCTTGTCTTCTCCTATCACTATAGTTCCCTATTACATAGGGACCTCCTATGTAATCTCAGTAGCTGCTCTGTTATCCCTTTTTTTTCTGTGGCACAGTGATCCTTTCCACAAACGCCCACAGCCTGATAATAATTTTCAAAGTCACAAGGATCTGATAGGCTTAAAGTGCCTGTTTTGCAGTTTCCTGTTTTGGAACAGTCTCCTGGCTGCTTTTTCTGTTTTTAACTGTACCATGGGGAAACTTGACACAGCCATCATACTATAATAATATATTCCATTAAATCATTTTTTACTGCTTGTATTACCTTTAATTTTTTTTTTTTTTAAGAGAGACCACAAAAATAAGTGCTTTTTTTTTTCTTTTTTTTTCTTTTCTTTTCTTTTTTTTTTTCTTTTTTTTTTTTTTTTTCTCCCCAAGGGAAGAAAAAAGAGTTGTATGATGGGAAGAGGGAGGGATTTTGATCTGGGCAGGACTTAACACAAACACTTAAGTACTCTTGACTCCCTAGTGAGGAATAGCAGAAAGAATAAAAGTCAAGATTTTTCTGTGCAGTGGGTGTTTATGTGCTTAACAGTATTTAGCTTCATAAGCTGTAACAGTAACTTCTTTTGGTAGGTCTTTCATCTCTATAAACAGCTTACTGCAGCCATCACAGTTAATTTGATTAGTGGCACTCAGACATAAACCCAGTGAAACAGCAGCTTAAGAGCACTTTGCAAACAGTGACTATATTGGGAATGCTAATCTTTGTCAGAGCCACACAGGAGGACAGCTACTTCTCTCACATTTCTGAATGTTTTAAAACTATTTTGAACACTTCTGTGCTTCAGGGAATGACATATAAAGGGTGAGAAAGATTATCACCTGACAAAGCTTTCTCGAATTAGGTCACTGCAGGCTGGTTCATTTAGCAGTTGTTCCTTTTCCTGTGTGCTAAAACTCAAGCTTTTCTTCTCCACTCTTACATAGATTTGGCAGTGTTTCTTGATGCATGAGCACAGAGGATGCATGACTGAGGCATTATCTTTCCTTCTCTGACACCATTCTCAAAAGGAAGGAAGGACAGGATCCATATTTCATGTAAAAGTTAGATTCTGCATATGTCTCAGGATTATGCTATGCTGCTCCCATAAATTGTCTTCCGAAGTCTATCAGTGCCCATTACAGTTAAGATGGCTTTGTTACCTATTTCTCAGGTTGGGTGACATGGTATATTTGCTTGCAGAATTGATGAAATGCCCAGATTGTTTGTGTCCTGCAGATTTTTAAATGAAAAATGTGGAATGCAAACTATCGTTTGTGGTGGAAAAGGAAGGGAAAGAAGCTGCAGGCTTTGACAGCTCATTAGGAGAGGCTTTTGATATACAAACATTGGAGCAATCAGTTTCCATGTTTGACATGCAGGTGGCAAAGGCAAATGCTGTACCAGGGGGAGTATATATTCCCCCTCTGTCCTCTGTTGGAGAGGTACAGGTGTAAAGTTCTCTTCAAAGGCTATACCTGAGCATATCTTGATACAATAAAACTGAGAGGAATTAGATCTTATCTTAGTATCTCTGCTTACATAAAATAACAGTGTAAGGTTTTGATAATCACTGGTTTAGTGTGGCTGCCAAAATGATCAATAGTGAAACAGTTAAAGTGAAGGTATTTAAGCTCTGCCACTTGGTTTCACAATTAACACCTGCTGAGGTAAATTGAAGCTGCTAGCATTAGTTGCTTTCAAAATGAAGAGAAAAAAAATGAAATAGGAGTTTGACTTCTGTAAGTCATTGACTTGGCAAATTTTTGATAGAGAAAACTAAGCAGCAGTTTATGTGACCAGATAATCATGTCTTCCCTGTAACATTTGAATTACAGATGCTGCAGAGGCTTTTGGCCCACACAGGTTTAATAAACACTGTCTTCCAGGAACCATGTATATCTGAGAATGGGTACATGCTATGGCATTATAGATGGCATTGTATCTGATCAATAGTTTTGATCTGCACATTTTTTGGTTTTTTGTTTGCTATTTTTACAGTGCGCCCTTTCCCTGAACACTTCAAATTGACTTAATAATGTTATGCACTTGATTACAGACATATCAGTACTTCTCTCAGTCTCAAATGATGGCAAGCATACTACTCTACTTTCAATTTAATATTAACTGAACCAATCAATGCACTCAAAAATTACAGCAAACTTTCTTTTTATAGTATGAAGACAATATGGTTGTGTCACATGGTTGTTTGATTCTTCCTTTCACTTGTGCTGTAGAGTAAGTGATGGCTGCCAGCAAAAGAAGGAATGTAGTGCTTGCCACTACATTAATATTATTTCCATACCAAAAATAATTTGGATCAAGGTATTTATCTAAATATATTCAAGGTACTTTATCTATATACATACATTCAGGGTACATATGAAATATGTTTTGAATATGTTTGCTTGTTTATTTTAGATAAACAGGGGCTTTGAAAACTCCAGCTGTTTCACACACTACTTGCCAGCAGCAGTCAGGTCATAGAATGTCACTGCAAAACTGAATAGTTTCTTTAAACAAACTATTCAAATTCTCAAATCAGGTACACTTTATCAGCTGCCTAGCAACCCATCAACCATTGCACCCCTCCCTGGGAAAACATGGGAAAGTAGGAGTGTCTGGAAGGATGATAAATTTAAGTCTGATAAACAAAGGTGGGACCAGGCTTTCAGAACTGGCCAAGCCTTTTGAGTGCCCTCTTCTATGGAAACGTATGTGGATTTACAGTGGTTTATTATATTATAGTAAAAGAAATCATTCAATCCTAGAATCAATTCACAGTTAGACAAAGACTATTATATTGGCCAGTAATGGCTACAGTGTATATTTGGATTCTGCTATTCAGCTTGGTATCAGGGGCCTGAACAAATGACAGTAATGTAAAATTGCATGGCTCAAAGGACTGTTTAATAGGATACTGAGCTTCTTATCTCTAAGTAGTCTGTGTGGTCTTAATAGGGCCCAAATGTTGTGGCAAACACTTATACAGACACCAGAGCACAGTGTCCTGAATTTTTTTTAAAGGGCTATGGACTCCAGTCCTCCTGACGTCAGTGTGAATGTTTCAGCTTCTTACAGATTACTTAGCGCGTACTGAAGAAAACTCAGGTTTTAACTCAGCCTTACAGAGCTCTCACGTAACTAAAGACAATTAGAGATATTTTAGTCAGCTCTAAAATTCACAAGAATCCACTTAGTACAAAAAAGATTCTTTCTTGTTTGAGCTATTACCTTTTTTTATAAACTGCTTCACATTGCTGGCACAAGTAATTGATTCTGCTTCTTGGGAGAAGGAGGAAATAGCCATTTCAATGTGTTTCTTGTGCCACCTATGTCATCTGTTGTTTGTGTGTATTAATGATACCACTAGATGCAAAAGTACTGAAATCCCAAAAAAGAAGTGTCAAAAACTCCCAAGAGATTTGAAGTTGCAATGAAGTACTTGGATGTGTGTTTGTAGAGTGCTTAGATCCTTTTGGAAATCCCATAGCTATTTCCTGTTGGTGCTTATTTTCTGACTACAGAAGTGGGTATGATAAGGAATGGACAGACTGTGACTTTTTATTCTTGCCAACACTGATGGCCTCAGAGGAGAGGTTAAATTTATAGACGTGTGTAAGACCTGGTTTGACTTTCTTCGCATATCAGGGTTCCTTGGGTTCTGCGTTACAGCATAAAATACAGCATGTCCAATGTCTGCCCTTCACTTAATAGAAGGAGAGAAGTCTTCTTTCCAGGACTCATAATTTGAGTCCTTTCATGGTAGTGAGTCATAGAATCATAGAATGGTTTGGGTTGGAAGGGACCTTAAAGATCATCTAGTTCCAATCCTACTACCATGGGCAGGGACACTTTCCACTATACCATGTTCCTCAAAGCCCCATCCTGCCTGGCCTTGGATGCTTCCAGGGATGGGGTAGCCACAATTTCCAGTGTCTCAATACCCTCATAGTAAAGAATTTCTTCCTAATATTTATCTAAATCTACCCTCTTTCAGTAGATTTAGATTTGATTGTCCTTTCATGGGTATGGACTAACCACAAAAAAAAAAAAAAAAAAGAAAAGAAAAGGGAACAAGATGTTTACCATGAACAGTGTTAACAAGCTCAACTGAACACTGCTGCTGGAGAGGAGGCATCCCATCAGACACCGGTTTTTCATGATTTCAAAAGCTCTTTCATTAGAATACTGAAAAATGGCTGTACTACAATATATCTGGCTCTTCTTGAATAATCTATTCAGCTATCATAATGATGTATTGTTGTA
>NW_009929887.1:55022-63615 GCF_000696875.1 Nestor notabilis | reverse complement strand
TTCAGCAGGTTCAGCATGCTACAGGTAGATTCCTGCTTGCAAGTAAATTGTGTTTATTTAAAAAGTTAGAAGTACAGAGAAAGAAGAACATACTGAAAAGGAAGGTATCTCCCAGAATTTTCCTGGGAGAGCTTGGAGGATTTCATGGTTATTCTGTAAATGTTGCAGAGGAAACTGATCCCCTCGTTGAGCTGCCAAGAGAGTGCATTTTTCAGAAAAAAATTTGTACCTTAAAACTAAGTTCTAAGGTGGCACAAGCCAGCAAATCCAGGCAGCAGATCTAAGAAAGCAATTTTTTCTGATCATAGAAAACCCAAAGCTAATCCAACAAGTATAAAAAGGCACTTCTTCCTTTGCATTTATATAACATAGAAAACTATTATACCGAGCAGACTAAAAATCTGACACCAACCTCTTGATCTCCGCCTCACAAACCAACAATGGGATCCATTCATTACTTCACCCAGTATCTCTTTCTGCCTTGTATAATGGGAACTTTTCTCTGGTTGCAACATACTTCAGTGAAAACTTTTTAAAAAGCACCTGCTTCAACACTTGGCTGCTTTATAATGAAGCAGAAAGCTCTTCAAAATTTCTGTATGTGTGTATTTGTATGTATTAGTCATACATATATATAATATATTTGTCCTCTATGATGCTGTTTGTTGACTTCCCATTTATCAATTATGAGAATTCTGCATAGGTAGGGGTAAAAATACAATGAGATTTTTCACCCTGCAGAGCTGTTTCCATAAAAGGTACAGTCTCTCAAATTGCAGGCAGAGTTTAGAAATTAGTGGGAGTTTGAAGAGCTGGTAAATACCTATTTCTTGACCAGAATATTTTACTTCTTATTTTCCCTTCTTTTTGATACCTGTTTTTCATTCTTTCTATGTCTTATATGAAGTATCTCTGTCCTATTTAGGGTCTATTGTTCCTAAGTCATTGCACATATCTATTTTTACTGTCATGTGTTGCTGTGGTGTCTGATTTGCAGAAAAAAAGCAAAGGCTGTGGGGTTTGTTTGTTTAAGAATAAGTTGCTTCCATACTCTAACTGGTTTGATTTTGGAATATGGAAATCTAAGTCTAATAAGGTAAAAGAACCTGCAGGCAGTCCTTCCATATAAAGAGAAAATTCAGTAGCACGAAATTATGGAAGTGCATGTTATCACATGTCAACCTGAACATTTTTTTCAGTGAAAAAAGAAATAATTTGGTTTTGAATCTCAGAATGGCCACCATGGAGCACTCCTTAGAGGACAATCATACTGTAGTCAGGCTACTCTAACCTTCCTCCTGCCACAGCATGCTAGTATGTGACAGGACAGTTATCAAAAAACTACAGAAGTTATGGTAAACTAGCTTTGTCTTCTGCAGACTCAAAACTGAACATAAGTCATCTGCAGAACCCAGGACATAATGCCTGGAGGCATGTAGCATCAGCTGATTCTGATGAGAATATAAGGAATGCCCTACTTAATTTACCTGTCCAGTAACAATAGTTAAGGAAGAGTCAAGCCCAGATGAACCTATATTGCAGTGCTGCCTGCATTGCTTTTAGTGTGTTGTGGTTCAAGCCCAGCCGGCAACTTGGAACCACGCAGCCGCTCACTCACTCCCCCACTTCTTCTTCCCCCCACTCCCAGAGGGATGGGGAGGAGAATCGGAGGAATGTAACTCCCACGGGTTGAGATAACAGCACTCCAGTAACTAAGGCATAATACAAACCACTACTGCTACCAATAATTATAAGAGGAATAACAAGGGAAAAGGACACAACTGCTCACCACCCGCCGACCGATACCCAGCCCAACCCGAGCAGCGATCTGGGCCTTCCGGGTAACTCCCCCCAGTTTATATACTGGGCATGACGTGCTGTGGTATGGAATACCCCTTTGGCCAGTTTGGGTCAGGTGTCCTGTCTCTGCTTCCTCCTGGCTTCCCCTCCTCCCTGGCAGAGCATGAGACTGAGAAAGTCCTTGGTCAGAGTAAACATTACTTAGCAACAGCTAAAAACATCGGTGTTATCAGCGTTGTTCCCAGACTGAAAGTCAAAAACACAGCACTGCACCAGCTACTAAGAAGGAGAAAAAATGACTGCTGTAGCTGAACTCGGGGCATAGTGAAAGCAGAAACAATATCCACCTGTTGTAGAGCATACCTAAGCATTTTGAGTTATTATTTCTGCTCCATTTAAGAGAATAATACCATGAATGAGGGAATGTATTAATCATGCATACATCAATACTAGAATTTGGTTAGTAACAGGTTAGTAGTTGTTCATAGTAGATGTTCATTCTTATAGCAGGGAGGTTTGGGAGGGGAAGTCACAGTTAAGAAAACATTATCCCCATTGTTGCAATTCTTCTGTTGGCTTTTTTCTTTCCTCCAAGTACCCTAGTCAATCAGTATGATAATCACGCAGGAGTACAACATGACTAATGTATTTTGGAGAGACTTTTCAGAAAGATAAAAGTATAGAGCAGTAAGTGGCATTTTAGTGAGGGCCCTCCCTTCAGCTCTGGATGAAAGGCCTGTTTTTGTCAGAGACCACTCGTGGTGCACTGAAACCATTGTGAAGTGGCCTACGTGAATATGCGTTAGCCAAAACTCTGAGCTCTGTGTCTTCTTGTTTCCTCTTTTTGTTTAACTAAAACCAAAGCTGAATATTGTTTCATTTGTATAGTGCTGCCACTAGTCTCATCGTCTCTAAAATGGGTAGGAATAAGAGTATTTTCAGCAATATTTTATGCACAGGCTGAATTTCATATCAAAGTCAACAGGTAACTTCCTTGAACTGCAACTGAGCAGGTGAGCTGCTGTCACCAACTCATTTCCTCTTTAATGACCCTTCTCTCCGTAAGGTTGTCCTTGGTTTTATACCTAGATTCCACAGTAATTTTTATTGTTAATTTTGTGTAGCAGTGAGCAGAGAAGTTTTTGTTTACATAGCAGCCATTGTTATGTTAATCATCCATGACACTCATTTCACATCTCATCTGTTATATGAGTGAAATGTGAAAATAATAATGTTTTTCTAGCATATCAGGGATAAAATGTCTTACGACCAACAGGAATGGTAGGGGTTATTTTTAGTCTTCTGTGTTAGTGTGATTTACCAACCAAACACTGGAACCACTTTCTTCTTCTCACAGTTTTATAGTACTAGCAAGTGCCAAAACTACAGAACCGCTACAGCTCACAAACCCATTGCTGAAGTCTAAGATACTAGTCTGAATGGCAGGGTTGATTTTTTGTGTTTATTTTAATGCAGCACCCCCAGGCAGATTCAGAATTTTTTGACTGTTAGCCTTGCAAATAATTACAACTAGCTAAATTCTGCTACTCAATCAGACTGGACAGTCTAAATGATTACTATATTAATGCTTGATGTGCTTTCTATTTGCTATGTACAGGGGTTGGAACCTGGTTTCTACTGAGTAAAGATATTTGTTTGGAATCAAGTTATGTTTCTTTTATTTTGCACTAAAGAAGGCAAATACTTAGAAGGAAGGGAAAAGACAAGACAGTGCTGTCCCCTATAGAGTATAGTGTCAAATTACAGTCAACAGGACATTAAAAGACTCAGAAAATAAAGGAATTAATAGTACAAAAAAAAATCATAAGACAGTCACTGTCCTGTTAGAGCAGAGTATAAGATGAGAATGGTGATGTTAAGTAGTGAGAAATCACCAAAGAATTATTTGTGCATTGTGCTTTGCAATAGGACAAAGACCTAGGGTTTTTTGGTTGTTTTTTGCATCTTCTTGAGAACGGAATGGGTTTTAATTCTGGTATCTTCCATTGTGCACATAGTCATTATAACTCATTCAATTCTAACTCTGAAAATGATTAGTTCCTTAGGGCAGTGCTTTGATGAAGTTTGGAATGTAGTTTGAAAAGTCTGTAACAGAATTTCATATTTTACTTTATAGGCTTCAGATTACATATCTGGTGCAAGTGTTCTAATGACTATTAGGAGAACCAATTTTGTTGCATTCCTAAATACAGCTAAACCAGAGAGCTCCAGGCTTGCCTTTATGACTTTATATATCTATTATACATCAAAAGGACATGACAGTTGTGCTATGAACCAAGAAAATTCACAATTACAGGAAAAAAATTAACACACTTGTACTCAGCAAAACCACAGTGCGACTCATTAGAAATTAATTAAGCAACGCACTGTGAAATCCTTATAAAGACAAAACTCCCACTGGTGCAAATTCACTGCTAGCCTAGAAAAGTCCAGCTTCATGAAAGTTGAATTTATCTCAGATTTAAATGTTGGAAAATAATCGTAGTTTCACATTAGCAAGGATTATAGAATAAGGCATTAGACCTGAGCAGGCCAGATTTCTCCTCTTATTTTTGGAGGTTGTCCCCAGTGTTCTTTCCTTTCAAAGTTAAAGTGATAAACTCAGATTTTTCTCTTAAAAAAATAGATATGGTAAAACAGGATGCAAATGTCATTATGCTGTAAGGACTTGGATTAATCCAGACCTCTGTCCATCTTAAAGGCAGTTTAGGCCATTACCCTAAATTCATTAAAAAGAGAGAGACATCTTTTTTCAAATTCAGGGGACCTACCCAATGACTTTCAAGGAACATCAGCCAATGCATATAGGCCCGTATTCTGTCCATTCCTGTAACTCTGTGAACAGTGGTCAAAATACACGGCTGAAAACACTTGACTCTTGACTATATTAATTTGTCTTTCTAAAGTATCTATATTCAGATGAAAAGATATATACTATCTGTATATAATTCATCCAAGACTCAGAAATTTTGCTTTCATGATTGGTAACATCTTATTAAATGAAAGACTGGTCTGAAACACATACTAGGAAAAAAAAAACAAAACCAAAAACAAAAACAACAAAAACTAAAAAACCAAAACCCAATAGCAGAGAAAGGCAGTGAAGGATCTTTATGGAACATGTATGACATTCACTAATTGTTTCAGACATTCAAACTTGTGACCATGCAGTTAATTGGAGTTATTTGAGACTTACTTTCTCCAGTTGTTTTTGACAGTAGTTCCAAATTATATTTTTTTTATACAGAATTACTCATTGTTAAAGGAAACAGTGTTTGAGTGGTGCAGTTAAGTATGATGACAGAAGCATCACTTCTACTCTGCTCTTGTGAGACCTCACTTGGAGTATTGTGTACAGTTCTGGTGTCCTCAACATAAAAAGGACATGGAGCTGTTGGAGCAAGTCCAGAGGAGGCCACGATGATGATAAGAGGGCTGGAGCCCCTCCCATATGAAGACAGGCTGAGAAAGTTGAGGCTATTCAGCCTGGAGAAGACTGCGTGGAGACCTCATAGCAGCTTTCCGGTATCTGAAGAGGACCTATAAGGATGCTGGGGAGGGACTCTTCGTTAGGGACTGTAGTGGTAGGACAAGGGGTAATGGCTTTAAACTTAAACAGGGGAAGTTTAGATTAGATATCTAAAGGAAGAAGTTCTTTCCAGTGAGGGTGATAAGGCACTGGAATGGGTTGCCCAAGGAAGTTGTGAATGCTCCATCCATGGCAGTGTTTGAGGCCAGGTTGGACAGAGCCTTGGGTGACACGGTTTAGTGTGTGGTGACCCTGCTCATGGAGAGGGGGTTGGAACTAGATGATCTTAAGGTCCTTTCCAACCTTAACTATTCTATGATTCTGTGATTCTTCAGCTGGATTTGAAATCTTGTATCCCAGAGGTACACAGACATTAATTTCTCCAGCTGATATGTTCATCTTAAGCTCAAAAGAAACACTTTATTAAGATTTTTCTTACCTCTCCCTGAAGATAAGGAGTGACACCATAGAAGCTGTTTAAACAAGGAAATCCTAGTGGTTTAATTTACTGAATGTTGCCTGCAACTTATTTATTTAATATTTATAAGCATCTGACAATCTGATAGAAGCAATAAGTCTATCTGGAATCCTAGACAAATGGCCTTACAGATTTTTGGGCAGCACACCTGACTTTTACTCCCATACTGAGCAGTTAAGTGCTTGCGTTTGTTAAATCAGATTCAGACCTGATGCACCTACATTGCAGGACACAAATGACACATATGAGCACATGAGAGATGGATGCATGCAGTCCCCTGTCATATGATGTGACTCTGCAGATCGCACTCTTCCATGTGCTAAGAGTTTGAGCAAATAATTAATTTTTCTTATTTTAAAAACCCAAATACTTTCAATTCATAATTTGTTCTTACCATTTCAGAGGGTTATCTTAAGTTAGAGGCTTATCTTAAGTGACTATTATACACCCACACAAAACCAGAAAAATTGTTCTGTGATAGTTGTTTATCTACAATTCTGCATAGTCAGAGCAGAAAGTTTTTATGGAAGAGTCCTATTTCATTACTTTCAGGATAATTCAATTTTTATGCCTTTGCTGGAGACAGAGAAAAATCTATGTGTGATCCACCTTTCTATAGCCGTCTTACACAGAATGATACGAACAATTATACATCTTAATTATTGCATTTGGCTAACTGGTATCCAGAGACCTATATTGAGAAAAATGACACAGGTTACGAAGCTAGGTGCCACAATGGGTAAATTGTGTTTCCAGTTGTGTCATTGCAAATCCTTTAGAAATCAATGAAGTTAAGGACCGGTTGCATGGGTGTGACTGATGGCAGGATATGGCCTATAAACTCCTCATTAAAGAAGGGAATAATCTGAATAACTCTAATTAGTGTGGCTTCTGAAAGCAGAGATGGACCTTAGCTGCTGCTGTAAAGTATAAAACCCATTTTTCCAGGTTTAAATCCACCTCTCAACAATAAAAATAAAGGAAGAAAGCCAATTTTCTAGCTGAAAGGAATAAAGCAACATCTATATTGATCAAATTTTAGGTTCTATTTGCAGGGAAAATGATGTTTCAGGCCCAAGCAAATAAATAAATGCATATTTACTTAGAGCTATTGCCAAAGCCTTAACCCTAAAAATATGGGTCCATCAGGAAACAATGGGCCTCCTCTAAAACTATAATGATGTTATGTTTGGGGTGTTGGGTTTTTTCAGGAGGTGAAGGAGTAATATTCCAGGCCTGAGAGGTGCTGTAGTTTCCAAAGCAAAGCATCAAGAGAGCTATAAATCAAAAATAAACCATAACATAGCTGCAACAAAAGGACTTCTTTTTTTTTTTTTTTTTTTCCAGTTTTAATGTATGCTAAGTTTTGAGAGCTGTCTTAGTCTTTTCTAAATAAACCTTACAGGATTACTATCCCAAAGAAGCATTCAGCAAAATAATTTTGCAATCTACAAGGTTCTCTTCTGGGTGCTTTTTTGAATATCAATAAGATATTTCTATTTCATGGAATAAATTTATCTTTTACATTAGAAATAGAAGTACATATGAAGTGTGAAATACATGGATATTAGAGATTCATAATTCAACGTTTTGACATGATCACATGCAATAATTCAGAGAGATAGTGAAAAGAAAGCAGCACAAGCACCTTCTTAGGTGAGTCGCATCTTGAATTTCCAAATTGTTAGGAAACATAGTTTCTTAAAGGCAGTAGTTAGTTAGAAAAATAAGTCACAACATAACTTTGTCCCTTGCATGTGAAAGTGTTATTGAAAATGTTTCACAGCTATTCATATTGTTTTGTCTGATTTATTGCTTAAAACAAGCCTCCAAAATTTCCATAAGAAGTAATTAAAAATGGTAAGCGGATCTCCCCTAATCATCAGGGTGAGTTAATGTGTCTTTTAATCAGTAGCTTTCAGACTGACTGATATTTGAACAACAAAGCATACAGTAGTATTCAATTTTATGGAATTCTATAATTATTTATGGTTTATGTACAGAATTACCTATTATTAACACTTGTCTTCGCAAGGTTACATGTTTTACCTTGCATTGTTACCTGCCTGGCTGACCATAAAGAAAATGCAGTTGTGATCTAAATTATCTAGGCAGTTGTAGGTTTCTGTTCTGAGAATCTTTTTTAATTGCATCTGGCTGCTTGGGTATTTCAGAAATATGGAGTTCAAATTTTGCAGTAGCATTTACATTTGGAGCGGGTTGCTGCTGCTGCCTTCTTTGCTGTTTGGTCCTTGCTTTTAGAATAGGGAGAATCATGTGAAAAAGCAGTCAGCCAAGCCTGTCAGAAATAGCAGGAACCAAAAATGTAGTACAGTCCACAATGGTACCTCCCACAAATGAGATTATTCTACCCCACTTTGAATACTTAGGGAAAATGAGGCAGTTTACACTGGACATGGGGAAAAAAAAAAAGGAAAAGAAAAGCCTTTATCTCAGGGAACCCCTGTCACAGTTTCTACTAGAACATGGTTTGCAATATGAAAATGAGCAGAATTTAGTGTGTGCACTGTGGACTGTTTAATAACAGATGATTACCACAGAGTGTTCTTTACATATTTAAATATTTACCCAAAGTTGCCTGGCTTCAGTGTGTCACTCCTCTAGGTTCAGGGTTTTTCATGGTTTTTGTTTTGGATAAGCTTGGTTAGATGCATAAGGCTTTCCATCACTTTCTAGTTATTGAGCATATCTGACGCTTCTTGATTTTTTATGTGGTTTATTTCATGCTGCTTCCCCGCCCCCCC